>NW_007727535.1:271870-298374 GCF_000696425.1 Galeopterus variegatus
CTCACTGGCTGAGCGAGGCGCGGGAGCAACGCCGAGGCTTGCGATCCCGTTGCCGGTCCCCGGTCCGGTATGGGGGCAACACTGAGGGTTGCGATCCGTTGCCGGACACGGAAAAAAGACAAAAAGAAAAAAAAAAAAAAAAAAAAGAATTAATAGGTTAACCACATAAAATATGACATCTAAGAACTCTTCATTCAAGGAAGGGCCTCAAAATTCTGATATCTTATAGGTTTGTAAAAATTCTGAAAAATCAAAAGTTCAACATGGAGCCATTTATAGAAGAGAATGAACATTGTAATACACCTCCTCAGTGAATGTAAACAAAACATTATAGGAAAACTATACTACATATCTATATTAATCAGTTTTTATACAGAAAAAAATAGGTAATACGCATACTGAAAATACAATCACAGTAGAAAGAGTATATTTTCTCATTGGCATTGTTTAGAATAACATTATGGTGCAAAGCTAAAGAATTTCATGGGCTTCAATTTACATCTCCAGATTGTTGTATTACAAAATACCCAAGAAATTTTTAGGCGTTTTTAAATGGCCTAATTCAAGCAATATATATAATGAATCTTATAAACACTATGTTTATCAGAGCACTGTTCATAAAATTAAAACATCAAAAACTACCTAAATATCCAACAATAAAGAACTGGTTAAATCAATTATACACCCACCACAGACGACCATACATTAAAAATGCTATAGAAATGTATCCATGGACCAAAAAAAAATGTTCATGACAGATTAAAACATATTAGAAAAAACTTGCATGATATAATCTCATTTTTAAAAAATATATAGGAAAGATATACAGCAAGATGATAACAATGATATATTATGAGTGTTCCTTAGGTATTTTGCCTATATTTGGATTTTATTTTATAACAAAAGACAAAAGAAAAAATTCATAAGGGATGGAAGAAGTAGAATAACAGTTTTAAATGCAAGAGAAAAGGTTTATACTGCTTAAATCAATTGTCTCAATTTGGGAGATTTTTTTCTGAAGGTAACAATTCTAAAAAAAGAATAAAGTATACAAAAATGATTGCAAGTTTCACTGTTGCAGCTAAAAATAACATAAAAGTTCAATGATTAAGTTATGACATATCTATATAACTTGTTCTTTAAAAACCATTAATTACAAAGATTGGGTACAAATACTAAAAGTGATTGTGGTGAGTGAAAGAAAGCAAAATAAAAAGGCTTTCACTATAATTAAAATCAGAAAAATATACACATATATATGTATATACAAATATTAGAAGGGTTTTTTTTTTAAGTTAGCATTCTAATGTACTTTTTCTCCATTTTCCAAAGAGATGTTATGTGTATCTATTTACAATTATTTGTATAGGCCTAATTCTGTAAGAACTGGAACTCATTCTGTTTTTAATTGACAGAAGTGCAGGATCATGTTTGGGTTCTGCCTGCCTCTCTCTTATTAATGGTCCCATTATGAACACCAGATTCACACAAGCGCTTTAAGTTAAATACAAGGGTACTTCAAAAAGTTTGTGGGAAAACAGAATTAAAAGATAATACGAATCTTTTCCTGAACTTTTAAAAATACCCTTGTATATATTACACACATGCATATTTAAAAGTAAACATTTTTTTATATAGTATACTCCAGTAAGTATATTTCCCTACAGATATGTACAATCAACTATGTTCCAATAAAAAAAAACTTTTTATAAATGTAAATTTCCATCTCGTAAAACTTTTGCTACTGCAAAACTTTAGGTGGCGAACACTACATAACAAATCAAATACAGTAAGAACAATAATATGTAAAAGTCTAGTATGCCAGAATTTTTTTTTTCTTCCTTCTCATTCAGATCTATCCAGAGTTTATTTTTGAGGGTTTTTTTAATCCCCTTCTCAATCTAAGAATGACAGGAATTATAAATCGTGCTGTGATACAAATACTCTCTGGGATAACCTCAGTAAGGCTTTGTAATGTTGCTACTCTTGCAGCCCCCTATAAATCTAAAACATTGCCCTGTAAAATGAACTCCTTTAAGTATCTTCGGCAACTAAAACCTCTCTGATAGGTGCATAACTAAACCATATTCTTTTTTTTTTTTTCCTTTTTGTCTTTTTTACTGACCGGTAATGGGATCGTAACCCTCGGTGTCGCACCCGTACCGGGGACCAGCAACGGGATCACAACCCTCGGTGTTGCGCCCGCACTGTGCTCAGCCAGTGAGCGGGAACCGGTCTCCACATGGGATCCGAACCCTCGGCGGGAGCGCCACCACGCTCCCAAGCGGCGCACTCTCCAGTGCGCCACCGGGCCGGCCCTAAACCATATTCTAAATATTGCTCCATCACGAAGTGGTAAGATTCCAATTGCATTTTTCTTCTTTAAGGACCCTCACAGGTGTCCTCCTCAGTGTCCTACCACACTCTGCGTCTTCATCAAATCTCAATCCATTAATTCTTAAGGAATGTCTAAGGAAATTTCACATCAAGCACTTCCCTGTAGGTCAGTTCAAGATAGTCTATTAGCCTACAAAGTGCCCAATGAGTAAGACAATTTCTCCCTTTTTCATCAGTGTTACACTACTATTGCTCATTCTATTTTTTTTCAATTAGCACAGATTTTAAAACCGTGAAACTGTTTAAACATTAAACAAAGCATTAAACAAAGAGTTCAACAGAATATTCTTCTCTTACTCAAAAACTAGTTTCAGAATTATCTTCAGAAAATTTTAACAAGATCTAGAAAGTCTATCTCGGTGCTTTACTATATTTGAATACTTTTAAAGAATTCCTTCCTAAAGGATCAATAACATAGTTCTTCACAATACTAGAAGCTGCTTTATTTTACATTAATTTTTTATTAATTAAGTTAACCTGCATCCTAGATCCACTGTTTGTAACATTTTACATGACCCATATTTAATTCATGCAAAAACAATGAAGATACAGTTATTATACTTTGATTTAAAAGGTACAAGTATTTAGTCTTTCAGTTTGAATGAGGCCAAAATTCATGTAAATTCCACACTTACCTACTATCTGTCCTCTAATTGTATCGTTGTCATTTGGCCCAAGTTTGCATAGATCCAACCTCTGATCTATTTCAAATCAATAAAAGAAGCAATTAAAAAATTAGATGATATCAGAGATTCTAACATCTATAGAGTGAGAGTAAATTTCCACAATCCATCGAAAATCAGACCTATTATTTTAAAAAGTAATCATGTTTTAACATAAAACAAATACTTGAAATTCTCTCACTACATATACAATTACTATAAACGTCAATACGTTTTGATACATTCAGATTTCAAAAACCATGAAACACTGCTGTATTACGTTGCCAACATGCAGTTACTTTCTCTCCAAAGCTTTCAAACCACTTCAGTCTGCATCTTGGCTTGCCACTAACAGTTGTTGGTCTTAAGCAATTTAATGTGTGAGTCTTGGTTTTCTCATATATGATATTACCTCATATTTTTTAAAGATTAAATCAGATTAATTACATAAAACTCTCAGCATAGTGCCTGGCATGTAAATGTTGGTTGTAATTATCATAGATTTTTTTTTTATCTAACCATTTAAAAAAATTTTTTTTTTCTTTTCATCTTTGCCTGGTTTTGGTATTGGGGTAATACTAGCTTCACCAAATGATTTAGGAAGTTCCCTCCCCTGCTATATCCTTGCTGACTTTCTCTGCAGTTGTTCTACTAGTTGTTGAGAGAGGAGTATTGAAATCTTCACCTGTACCTGTGTTTGTATTTTTTCTTTCAGTTCTGTCAGTTTTTGCTTCTCATATTTTGCAATCCTGTTTTGTATGCAGACATTTAGGATTGCTATGTCTATTGGTGTACTGTTTCTCTTATTATTACACAATATCCCTGTTTATCTAACCATTTTAAATGACACACACACAAAATAAGTTTTAATAAGAAGCCAAGTATAAACTGTAAGATCTGGGCTTGAGTCAGTTCTGCTATTAACTCATTTAGGAACAATTCATTTATTCTCTTAGATGCCTCACCTGTAAAACACATATATATAACACTGGCTTAGCCCTCAAAGTTAGAGTAAGGAACAATGTCACCCGTAGTACATTGGTTTTACTTTGATTACAGTACAGCACTTAAAGCTGAATTCCTTTACAGCTATATGCCATCTGTCTACTTAAATAATTGTGAATTTATAAAAGAAGGAAACCATATCTTAGTCTTTGTATTTTCCACTCCAACCTGGTAGAACATCACATGAGGTGCTCAATAAATATTTGATAAATTAAATTACTGCACATCAGAAAGATCAAACAAATTAATGCAATGAAACAATCACAAGCATCAGAAAGAAAAATCTGTGTCCCAAACCGATAGCCCTGGCTATCCAGCCAAAATTACAGTTATTTTTCCCTTTGCAAAATAAATGGACACTACTAAACTGGCTATACAGTGGACTTTTGCAGAGCAATTCCTCTTCTCCTATTCAGGCCTTTCAACGTGGCATGCTCCCTTTTCCAGTAGGCCTTTGCCCTTGCTTCTCAGAGGACAGTATCCATGCCTTTTTCACGTTTATATTGCCAGGATTTAGAACAGTACCTGGCAAGTTAAGGCTTCAATAAATGTTGAGTAAATTGAACCAGGGATAATGTCAGACATTTGATCTATACGTTTTCAGTTTGCCTGCTGAGCTGGGTAATAAAACAGTTCATTTTCATATGCAGACCTTTTCTAATCCCCATGTCTTCTCTCTCCTGTTGGTCACCCTGTTAACCCAGAAATATAAGAATTTCTCAGATGCCCTTAAATTCCTCTGACTCCCCGTATAGGCCAGCCACCAAAAAAGAAAAAAAAGTTCCCCTGACTCAGAACATCTAGCTCAATTTTCTCTATTTTTCTTTTTAACAGGTCAATATTTATATATCTGGGCTATCGTATCACACTATATTAAAAGAGATCATTTCTTAATATAGCTAACATTCAATGCTAAATTTTTTGGTTTTTGTTTATCAAATTCCTCAGCTAGATTTTGTGAGTTTGTTTGGCATAGGCGTCTGGGCTAAAATCTCATGACAATTGCTAACAATATTTTTTACACTGTATAAAAAGGAATTCTGTAGGAAAAAAAGAAACCAACCTTTTGAAAAAGATATTTCCATCTATGTCCCAGTGAAAAGATCCCCCAAAAGACTCTTTGTCACCTGGTTACATGAATTATATATGTGCTAAGTCAACTTGTTGATCAATTATGGAAATCATTTCTAATATCTTGATCTTGGTCTAATCTTCTAAATGCCCAAGTTGGTAATAAACTGAGCTATAGTTAAATAATATAGCTGTCTTACACTCAAAATAATGTCTTACCTTTTAATTTTGTCACAGCAGTTTTAGATATCATATCATTTTTTATCCACTAATAATTCCCCTTAAACAGTCAAATTACCCATATAAAAACTCACCACTTTGCACAAATCCACCAAAACCAGAGAAGGGCATTAACAAAGGCATATCATTTCTTTTCTTTCTTTTTGGTGGCTGGCCAGTACTGGGATCCAAACTCTTGACTTTGGTGTTATAACACCATGCTATAACCAACTGAGGTAACCAGCCAGCCCCATTTCTTAAAACTTAAAAATTCACTGGAAGCTAAGCATCAACTCTGATTCAGCTCTAGGTTTCACATACTTACAGTGTTGTTTTTTTTTAAAGTCCACAAAACAACTTTAAACCAGAATTCTTACCAATGTTTCAGTTTCACATAGGAAGTTAAGTTCTTGGACCCCTTTTATATATCTATATATAGATGTAGTTTTTTGTTTGTTTTTTTTTTTTTTGGAAAAAGCACTACTATCTACTCACAGCCAGTGTCTTTGAGGCGGTTAATGGCATTGGAAAGAAGACGAACACAACCAAGAAATCCAGCACCTTGTTTTTTATGGATCTTCTTGTGATTCCATACACTGATCGTAACTGAATCAGACTTTCCAATATACCTAAAAAACAAAATCCTGCATGAGTAACTTGGTAGTTCTAGGTAGTTAGTGTAAAATTTTTCTGTTGTTCTTTTTATATTCTAAAGTCACAAATATGTTTTGAGCATAGGAAGATCATGCAAAATATCTTTTGAGTTCAATAAATCCACAGGATTGAATTTAAATTTCTTAAAATCTTAAAGAGTAAAATCTAGAAAGAATTTTTTATCACATCTGCTACTCAGGCTAGGCAACATCGATGCTAGCAAAAAAGCTATTTTAGTAGCTAGTGTCTAACTACACTAAGGGAGTTTATAACAATTACTTCTAAGAATAAAAATCCTAAAGTCACATTTTAAATACATTTCAATGACATGACCTACTACCTCAGAATAGGCTTATTCATTTTCAAGGGGCATTGTCAAGGCTGACAGACCAAAAATCTGACCTACCTGTTATATTTTAAAATGCTGTAGAACAAAAGAGGTGTTTGTAACGCTTTTCACCTGCTTCTTTCCTGTATGCAGGCCTTGAGCGAGCAGGACTCTTGCAGATTTCACTTCACTGCCTGCAGACAAGCAGAGCAGGGAAAAGCGTTACTGTACTTGTCTGTACATATACCTGCAGGTATGTAAAAGCTATAACACAGCCAATTGTTAACATGGCATCAACTCATGTAAAAATATAACAACATAATTATATCAAAAGAACCCTAACTCTATTTCAATGTCTCCAAGAGGTCAAATTTTTGGTCCAGCAACCTTGATCTTAAATGTATCATTCAGTAAAGCAGCAATATTGAAAAAATTCACCTAGTATATAAAAAAGCCCAAATCACTTCACTGAGGACAAAAACTTTTAAATAAGGAACATGGAAGGCACACTTGAACACCTAGATCCAGCTATGCCTAAAGCATGCCTACCCCTGGGCTTTTAATTATATAAGTCAATACATTCCGTTTTTTAAAATTAAGCCAATTTGAATTTGGTCTCTGTAAATGAAAACATCTGGACAAAAATATCATTCAGTATGTATGCACCTAATTTCAAATACACCTACCAGATATATCTTGGCATGTATCTATTGCATGCTATGTCAAAATTACAGAACCAGAATCAAGTATTAAACAGCTAAATAACCCCAAACATTTAAAAAAAAAAAATCACATTAAACCAGTTTCCCAGCTAGTTAACCTCATTTAAAGGTATGCTGAAATATTTATTCCTTTAGGCCTCAGGGCAGCCACCACTGGCTTAAGCAACTTCCAACTTCATCTGTTTAGTGCAGTGTGCCATGATATTTTTTATGTGTACATGATATAAAAAGGTTGGTAAGCTCACCACTAAACTATAACAAACATTTGCTAATTATGGACCTTCTGGAAGATAGTCTAACTCTGAATTACTAAAAATTATGAATAATACTTTGTTATTTAAGTGTACATATCACAAACATTCTGTCTAAATATTCCTTGGCCAGAAATTAATCAGCAATATTATCATTCTTATACCTAGAGAAGTATATGCTCTCACTTTAAGGAAACCTCATGTAATATAACACACATGGCAACATAAAAGGAAAAATGAAGACTTTTATAATTGAAAATTAAAGAGAGGGCTTTACTAGGTTCTATTAAAACTTCAACCTCACTAACATACACATGATTTATAAAGAAGTTGCAAGGATGTTCAATTGTGAGGGACATCTTTATTGGAGGATACAATATTCCAACATAGACAAAAATACGATATATACATTCAGGATTTTTGGCTAAAACTGAACTAGACTTTTGTTTGTAGATTTAGCCAATTAAAGGCAAGGGTTTTGCAAAATGACCCAAAGTATTTCCCTCCAACACAGCATTTGGAAACAAACGAGAGAAATCCCTGGGTAGCCAGCTAATATTAACTGCAAAATAAAATCTAACAAGCACATAAGAAAATATTCCTCCTTACTCATTAAGGGAATGCAAATCAAAACCACAATGAGGTACCACTTCATACACACTAGCATGGTTATAATTTTTTTAAAAGGAAAATAACAAGTATTGGTAACAGAGGAATAAAAAAAACACCCTGAAATCTTTCAGTGGAAAACAACAATCATGAAAGACCAAAATCAGGATGCCAGCAGCAATACTCTAAATCTGCACTGTCCAAAATGGTAGCCACCAGCTACATCGACTATCAAGTACTTGAAATGTGGCTACTGCAAACTGAGGTGAGCTGTAAGGGCAAAATAAACCCCTGAGTTCAAAGACTTAGTAAATAAATACACACATTTATGATAAACTAGCTCAATATTTCATGTTGATTACATGTTGAAATGAGAATATTTTAGATATACTGAATCAAATAAAATATATTATCATGCTAATTTCTTTTGTTTCTTTTTACTATTTTGGGCGCAGGGAGGAAGGGGCAGCTGGCCAGCATGGGGTACCGAACCCTTGACCTAGTTTTTTAAATATGGCTCCTAGAAAATTTTAAATTACAAATGAACTCCCAATTGTGGCTCACATTGTATTTCTCTTGGACAGTGCAGGTCTAGATCTAGAAGATAACAGAGAAATGTATTAAAAATTTGGAGGGAAAGTGATATCTCACTTAGGAATCTATACTCAAACTATCAACTAAGAAGACAAAATATATTTTCAGATAATATCTCTAAAAAATTTTTCCCATCTCTGTACTCTTTCTCAAAATGACAATGAAAGACAGACTTCACCAAAACAGGAGAGTAACCAAACAAACAAAACAGGTAGTCACTGGACCTAGAAAACACAAAGGAAATTCCCAACATAATGATAAAGGCAAATCCCAGGACAAATGTGGAGCAGGTTTTAGAGAACCACCAGACCAGACTGGAGTAAGAGGACAGAGGCTCCAAGAGGGATATCTCCAAGAAAAAAACAAAGCCAATGTAATACCTGATGTGACATGGAGAGGAAATGTTTAGTTCTCTAGGAGAGTTCCGTAGTTAAGTAATGAAATAGAATAGAAAACTAAACAAATGGCAAAGATAGTTATTAGCTTCAGGAAAAAGAGTTGTCAAGAAAGGAAATGTAATTCTTGTATACCATGTGACCCACATATGAATATTTACATAATCACAATAATGTAAACACAGAACAATAATTTAACCAAAAAGGTTCATATAATTATTTTGGAGGTCTAGGAGAAAGGAAGTGTCGTGGGATGGGCATGAGAAATTAGTTTTAAAAGCTGAATCATCTTCTAAAGTAGGAAATGTAGAAATACTTAAAACAAAAACAAAAAAATTGAGATGCTATAAAATAAACAAGCTATCTAGGACAGAAGAAAACACTAGAATAAACAGCCAAAGTTATTAAAGCAGTTACCTTAAGAATGAAAATCAGGAATGAGAATGGGGCGAAAAACTGCTATTTTCCATTAAAAGTCTTATAGAATCATTTGCCTTTTTTAAAACATGCAAATACTACTATGATTAAAATAGAACTTAAAATTAAGAAACCATTCACACAGAAACAAAAAGAATGCCTATAAATGCACCCTGATTCTGATTTCTGGTTTTATACCTATAATTAGCCTAAAATGAATTAATACCTTTATTTAATAGAAAAAAGGGGAAGACTGCTGTATACTGTGAGCCAGTTTCATTTTGTTCTTCATAGGCTTATTAGGGGTACTTCATCTTTCAAAAGCAGCTATCAATAAGCCAAAGCACCTTCCCACTGGGTTTTGCACCTCTACTGTCAAGACCAAATTATACGACAGATCAAACTTAAATCATTTTCCGTGATTCTTTTCAAAGACTATATCAAATAATAATAATTCTATATTTCGTTTCAAATTAATCATTTAAACCTACAGGTCGTAATGCTGATTCCACTTTGGATCAAGTGTATTCTTCACAGTATCTGTAGAATGGCATTGCCCAGATCCATCAACCACCACCTTAGCAAATGGATCAGGAAGCCCTGTGGAAAAAAGGGAGAGATTTTTTTTTTTAATTAAAGAATATTTTGACATGTAATATAGAAGATTATATAAAGATTACCATTTGCTACAAAAGATTATTCTATTCTTTCTTTTTAAAGTTTAATATTTAGCTACAAATGAAAAGTGGTCCATTTTAAAACAAAGATTAAAGCACTCCTACATTAAATACCAAAACTATATTTTCTTCTTGTTCCTGTCTCAAAACATTCTCAGTTTAAACTACCAAAGTCTAGAGGTTACCTCACAATGTGGAAATTTTTATGAATTGCTACCAGCCCTTTGACCCCAGGAAAGTGAATTCTTAAAACATTTGTGGCTCTGTCTTTCCAAATGTCTCCCTAGTAACTCATTTAAAGAAAGAGCTTATTAGAGATTTTCACACAGGAACATGAGCTACAGAGAAATCAAACTAACCAACATAACTACCATGAATGATGAGAGACTGAAACAGAAGAAAGTAATACTCTGCCATAAAAGAGCTTACTATCTAACTGGGGAGATAAAAATAACATACATGACAAAACAAAACAAAAACCTGAGAATAAACAAGTGCTTGGCTGTACACAGTAATAAGGGGCAGAGCCAGGCTCTACAGTTTAGATCCTAACGCCACGCCCATGCAGTCTGGCTCTCGACTTCATGCTCTTAATCACTATGCTATATTATACCCCTCATTTACTATGCACTTCAATAGTGAGTACAAATAAGAGCTCTGAAAAACAGGAGAACAGTGTGAATTTGAACAATGAAGAAAGGGCTTTTTGTTGGCGGGGAGACTAATCTGGGCTTCAAAGGGCAAATAGGAAAAGGAAGACTTTCCTAGCAATAGGAAGAGCACCAAGGAGAGTATGACAACATTTGAAGGGCTTTGGTGAGTCTTACCAAAGCATTTGTGCTAAGGTATAAAAGTAAATACAGTTGGAGAGATAAGACTGATCCAGCAAGAGAGGCTTAAAAGTCAGAGAAAATAGGGCTTGGAATGATTGAGACAGATAACAGGGAACCAGTATAGATTCTTGAGCATGGCTGTAAATACAGTCATATTTTTCTATCAGTGATATTCAGGGTAGACTAAGAGAAGGAAACACTAAAGGCACAGAGACCACCTGTAAAGCTGTTGTAATAATCCAACAGGACAAATAGGGATGTTACATGAAAAAGGAAAGGAAATGACAGTTAAGAGAGCTACTCTGAAAGATCTAATATGAATTAATAAGAAAATAGTATCAAAGATGACACTACAGTTTTCAGCTCAAAGCAATAATGAAAATAGTGGTCCTTTTGACAAAATAAAGTTAGGAGAAGAAAGTGGAACTAAAAACCCTAAAGAGACAAAAACGACAATTTAGATATTAGACATACTGGGATAGAGTAGATTTCCTGTGGACAGGTGAAAGTACTAGAACAAAATGTTGGCGAGTGCTGATGACTGGAGAAACTTTGCATCTTGATGTCTATGCTAATTTTTTTTTAAGTCAAGACACTAGTTTGCCAAGATTCGAGAACAAACAGAAATCACCTATCAATTTCTCCAATTCTGTGATTCTGTGATCTGTCACGATCAAATAAATAAGGGAAGAACAAATTTTTTAAGTGTTAGGTTTTAACAAAACTTGGTAAGTTAGGGTATCAAATCTATTTAACTATATTGTTCTTGAAGTTTAGTGCTATTGTATTATTTCAATTACATCTAACTGTTTGTAAATGTGTTTAACGAAAGAGTATTTTTATCTCTACCTTCTTCTCCTGGGAAGAATCCATTCTATCTTGTTCTTTTGATTCTACTATCTAAATAAATAAACATATAAATGTATGTTTGTTAGAAAAAAATAAAAATCATATTTCTAGCTCTCCCTTTGGGTGTTATTTAACTAGTTGAAGAATTAAGGACTAAGAAAAATAAATTTTTCCACACTAACTAGATGTGGCTTCCATATCCTTAATTAAGTAGGAAAGTCTGAATCCCAGCCTATGTTTTGTTTCTGTTAAACAATAAAACAAACCAAAATACAAGCTGTATAATTTAAAAAATATCTAGGTTTCAACCTAACTTGATTATGTTATTCTACAAAAATTTAACTTGAGAGCCACGTTACTCTAATGTGGTCAAAAGCTATTAAATTTTCTGAAGTTAGTGAGACTTCTAGTTGTAAATATAAAGTGGCTAAAGTATCTTCTCTTTTTTAAAATTTCTCACTTCTCCCCATCATTTCTGAGTCATATAAAATGGCTAAAGCTCAAGAACCTCCTTACTACACAAAGGCACTTGATGAGCTACAAATAACAATGAAACAAAAATTTCAACTTAAAAGTGAGTTACTTTCCAAAGAAAACAAAGCTTTATTTTTGATTGGGCTAAAAGGAAAAAAAAATTTATATATATAAAATATATATATATTGGTTGAAAAAATATATATAGTTATATAAAATATATAAAATATATAACCAACCCATCTCAGTTCTGAGTGACTTTGATTTGGCTCCTAAAAAACACCTTAATACATATCTTACACACAAAATCTTTTTTTTTTTTAACGCTGCGTAAAAGAGAGAAAAAAATCTGATAATAGTGATAATATTCTTTAAAAAAAACTTAGATAATGGATAGATATATGATAAAATTAATGGTAGAATCCAGATGGTAGCTGTTCGTTGTAAAATTCTTTTATCTAATGCTTTATATTTGAAAATTTTCCTGCTAAAGTTTTGGGGAAAGAGGGAAATAACTTATTTTTAAAAGCTAACAAGCTTGAAAACCATTCCCAAATATGAGTTAATAAAACTTTTCTCAACAGGGTAGTGCCCTGGAATAAACAGTATTACCCCACATACAAATTTCTCTATAAAAGACAACACACAGCAGTGGATTATTTCATGTAGTGAAAAACACGTGTATCTATTTCATCACCCTATAGTCATGCTCCATATTAAAATTTAGTGTTCTCATTCGACACAATTTAGACCGAATCACAATCAAAACCCTGACTGTGTTTTACTATTAATGAAAACTACACTCTGATCTATAAACACACGCTTAATTTAAGAATTTAGGAACTATTATTTTCCTCTGAAATTAATGTGGGCAACCCTCAACTTATAGACAGGTCAAAAATATCCCTAAATACACACTTAAATCTACCACAGCAAGCATTTGGGGCCTTGGCCAGTGTGAACCTGGAAGGTACTTCCATCCCTGGCTAGTTCCCTTCTGAAGGCCTAAGGACTGGCTTTCCTGTTTCCCTTCTCAGGCCATTAAGTATCTCCCATTCTGAGTTTTAAAGATAATCACGAAGTTCCCCCTAATCTTACCTCTAAAGCAAGCTCACACTCTTAAAATTTTTTTTTTTTAATCAATTTCTACTGCCTACACCAACGAAAAAGGGAAAATATTTCCTTTGTTCTTTCACCTATAAGTTAAGGACAGATAAAGATCACATAAGGGATAATGCTTGGCTTTCAGAGGTTTACAAAGAATTAAAGTAAGATTCCTCTAGATTTCCTAGGAAAACTCTGAGAACATCTAGATATTTTATTTCATTTATTTATTTGGGGGATGGCTGGCCAGTATGTGGAACCAAACCCTTGTCCTTTGTGTTATGAGGCTATGTTCTAACCCAGTGAGCTAACCAGCCAGCCCAAGAATACCTAGATACTTTACAAGCCAGAAGCTGTCTTGGGAGTTGAAGAAAGGAAAAGAATTTGAAAAGGAAGGCTGGGAGACAAAACTGAAGATTTTATCTTCAAAACCTGAGCAGATATCTTAGAGGGTATTTCAAAAGCAGCTGTAAGAGTGATCTTCTCCCTTTTCTCCTTGTCACCAGACTATCTGATCCTATTTGCCACCTTGCAGTCTCACTAGGAAAAATCGTACCTCAGATCAACCTCAAGGAAGACTAAAAAAAAAAAGTACACCTTGGTTAGGAGTTGAGCAGCAGCCTGAGAGAGAGAACAATTGGCAGCAGGAGGGAGAGATGGGGAGTTCTGTGGCCACTGGGCTCTCCTACTGTGACATGCTGTAGGATGGAAGGCACGCAGTACATAAATTGAAGATTACTTATAATTTTCTTCCTTACTATGTTCCAAATTATCCTATTTAACTGCTTTCCCATATAAATATAAAGATCTCATAAAAATGTACAACTATCTAGCTTTATAAGACTATATTATTTCATAAACTTTAAGTCAGGTTCTACTCTAGGAAGACTGGAAATAAGATTTCAAGTGGAATGAATTAAGTATAATTTAAAAATATATCAAGGGCTTATTATTCCCTTTAATCAAATCCCTGAAAACTATCTAATGTCATATTAAATTAGACAGCACACATAGCCTGTTTTGCTGGCTGGAATTTAAGTACTCGGATTTAAAATGAATTGAATGAATCTTCTCTAACTTCAAATATTTTACATATAAAACTTTGTTAGCTAAAAGTATTTTTTAACTAAAAATTATATCATTTTTTACTCAATAATTTAAAGGTATTTTAAAGTATATTACAGGGTAAAAATAAATTTTTTTTTTTTGCTGGCCTGTATAGCAACCCCAGACTTTGGTGGTTTATCAGGACTGCTCTCTAACTGAGCTAACCAGACAACTAGGATAAACATTTTTTAACATGGGTGAGGGGTACTTCACAATCCTTTCTCACAAAACCTAATCCTAACTAAAGCCACAAAAATTTTCACAACAGATTGGTAAATAGACTGCAAATATGGGAATCAAACTTCTGCTTTGTAGTCTGAGACATAAGGGCATCTATGATCAAATGTGGCAGAGATTTCTTTCCTACACTCTGGAAATTTCAAGCAGGCTCAACGACTCT
This sequence comes from Galeopterus variegatus, assembly GCF_000696425.1. Taxonomy (NCBI): domain Eukaryota; kingdom Metazoa; phylum Chordata; class Mammalia; order Dermoptera; family Cynocephalidae; genus Galeopterus; species Galeopterus variegatus. The sequence continues at coordinate 286,639 of NW_007727535.1, forward strand.
TCCAATGAATCCTGAATACCTGGGTAAAATTTCCCATAAAATGTTAAAAAGAAAGTGTTTACAAAATAATCTCTTAAACCTTTTCTAGAAATTTAGTAACATGCAGACATTTAACATATGTTACATGTCTGTATTTATACACCTGCATACACACACTTACATAAATATGTGGGAGGGGTGGATAAAGCAAAAGGAGCTAAGGCTAAAAGCACAAAAATCCTCTAAAAAAAAAAAAGGTGATGCCAAATGGCTCTGAATCAAAGCATTCATAAAATAACACTGAGTATATTTCTGAATAGAGAAATTCCTAAACCAGACAATTCTGAAAATGCTATCCAAAAAAAACCTATAAATAAAATACAAGATTTAAATTTAAAATTAATCTACTTACGGAAAAAATCCTTTTTCACCAAGTTTTTTGCACAGAGTACTGTAAAGGAAACAACAAATGGGAACAATTTAAATAAAATGGTAAGACTGTATTATTTCATTTTAAAACACTGAAAACAGCAGTGAATTATTAAATCCTAACTACAGCAAGGTATGAAATATGATCACAAGTTTTCATTAAAGAGTAGAAAACAAAAGACAGCTGAACCAGTGGTTGAAACTTTAACAATGATCACCACTAACAGCTTATAAATCTGATATTCTAATAAGGACCCACTTCCTATTTTCCATCAAGATCTATTCTCAGAGAAACTCAGTGGCAATGAGAAAAATAATTCTAAGGACGAAATAAGTAAATTCAGGCTGTCATATCTATTTTAAGGATGAAATATTTTATACTGAAGTTGATCATAAACAAGATAAATTAAAGCTTTCCTGATATAGATGAGACTTTTAAAAATAACGTTCTGTTCTCCATCTAAATGTCCCAGAAACTTGACAGAAGAGATAAATTACTTTCCCCTCAATCATCAGCTAGATGACAAGATCTACTATATTTCTTAAAAATTAAAAGTTAATGTATTAAAGCTATACATCCCAAATCCACATTTTATGAGTTACCTTACATTAAATTATTACTTACATGGATGAATGCACAGCGTTGTGAATAAACTAAAAGCCACTGAATTGTTTTTATTTTTGGCAGCTGGCCAGTATGGGGATCAAACCCTTAACCTTGGTGTTGGGAAAATATAGGAAAAATAGTCAGGGCCCCTAAGATGTTCAGAATCTTGCGAGCATTTGATGTAAACAGGCATTATGTGCTCAGGTGTTCTTGGTTATCGTCTAGTGTAACGGCGCATGTGCACCCACGTTTCCTGGGTTATGGACTTAAGTATAAGGATGAGTGGCTCTGGTCTACAGCGCCTCCCATTCCCAGGATGTCCCCTCCCATGGGGGGGCATGGGGAGGCCACTACTGCTGCTGGAGGCGGCTGCTGCTGCTGCTAGTGCCCCGGGGACCCTCTGCAAGGCCACTGCCACTGCTGGACCTGTAAGCTACCAGACCTGTAAGCTGCTGCCGCTGAGGAAGCTGAGGACTGAGCTCATGTCATCTGCCAACTCCTGGAATCTTTCCCAATTACCTAGCATGGACCTGCATGTGAAGGGTCTGGGGACCCAGTCTGTGCAATGGGTTTGGAGGGTCTGAGCCCTAACTCTGACAATATAAATGGAAACTTAGTATAACTAAAATAATGAAACATTTTTGCTTTAGTTATGATTTGCCTTACTTTACACCTGGTGTTACCAACACCATGCTCTAACTAAGTGAGCTAACCAGCCAGCCCTGAATTGCACATTTTAAAGGATAACTTTTAAAGTATGTGAATAATATGTCAATTTAAAGATTGCTTATACAGGGCCGGCCAGGTGGCGCACTGATATAGTGCGCCGCTTGGGAAGCGCAGCGGCGCTCCCGCCGAGGGTTCGGATCCCACATACAGACCATACAGACCGGTTCCCGCTCACTGGCTGAGCGAGGTGCGGGAGCAACACCGAGGGCTGCGATCCCGTTGGCGGTCCCGGTCTGGTACGGGGGCGACACTGAGGGTTGCGATCCGTTGCCGGACACGGAAAAAGACAAAAAAAAAGATTGCTTATACAGGATCATAAATTTAACCCTCTTTAATTCAAATTTGATACAAGTAAAGAGAAAATGACAATTTTCATATATATTTATAATTTAATTTATAAAATATCTGAATGCAATGTTTTGGTTAATTTCTACCCACTTTTACTCACAGTTTAAATGATCTGTTCAATTAATTAGTTATTGGAAGCTTAGTGTATAAAAGTTCATTTAACTTAAACAGGAATAAGCCTAAATAAGTATAACTAATCATTTTAAAATTTCAATAAAAATCCTTTTGAAGACAGACGTCACCAGTAAATGAATAAAATTAAGTAAGCATGAGATACTGATTTACTAGCCAGTCCCTTAGGCCATATCTTTGAAACAGTTTTGTTTTTAAAAACATAAAAACTCAATCATGAAAACTAGGGGCCATAACTAAGAAAACCAAATCACAAACTGTATTTGAAATTCCTCCCCAATCTTTTACCATCATATAAATTGAACAGAATACTCACAATAATACAAATACAACACACACACAAATCTAAATTATAATCTTCAGTATTAATGAGATAATAATTACTTTTTTAAACCACCATCTGATGATTCAAGAAGTGAAACGATTTTACATATGACTTTAGAGAAATAGAAAATATGAGAATTCCTCCAACTTCTTGTCACCAAACCTACAAACTTACTGTTTTCATACTCTTCTTCCTTCCACTTTCAATGTCCACTCTCCTGTCTAAAACTATCCTTCTACCCATGCTCTGAATCTCCTATCCAACCTACCACATTCTCAGGGACCTTGAGTATCATCACACATATCTCCTCTATCTTGTCTCCTCTTCTGACCACTTCATCAGTATCTAAACATGCTCAAGTCTTACCCAAGCCTCCATCTACCTCTTTTCTTTCATAATGAAACTTCTGACTCCACTTCTTTACCTCTCATGAATGCTTCAGCCCACTGCAATTTGACTCCCTCCCTCACCATTGCCCCTAAACTTATTCTCCAAAACTCTGGGGATTTAATTACTAAATCCATCCAATGAACACTTTTCATTCCTTACTGCACTTGACCCCTAGAGGCATTTGTCACTATTGACTACTCCCCCTTTTGAAACTCCTTTCTCCTTTTGTTTCCTTTCAACACTACATTCAGCTGGTTTTACACAGGGCATAAAACTCATTCCAAGTCTTTTTTTTTTTGGCCAGATCTTCTTCCTAATGCTCCATCCATAAAAGTTGATGTTCTTCAGGGTTTTGCCCTAGGTCCTCTTTTACTCTATAACATGAAGGTCACAGATGCCCCGTTTTGTAAACCTTGGAATTATATGTAAACTGTTATACGTATGTGTATTTTTCTAGGGAGAGAACCCAGATTTTTCCTGGGAGAAAGTTTATAGTTCAACAGATTAACAAAACTCTTTTTCCCTCCTGAAAAATAAATTTGAAGGGCCACTTTTCAATATATTCTCCCTGGTCTTTACCATTTACTCTATGGTTTTGATGACACCTAAATCTATAAAATCCAACCCTTTGCTCTCTCCTGACCTCCAGGCCCACAAAACTAAATATGTCCTCCCAAATAAAATCTCCATATCTCTTCTCCCTCCAAACCTGCTCCTCCTCCACTTTACTTTCTTTTGATGAATAGGCTTGCTTTCCACTCCACTTTCCAAGTCAGAAGCCTCCATAGCAACCTCCATTATCCCTCCCCCTCCCCACCTCCTGGCAATTACCAATTCTCATCAGTTCTCTCTCTGAAATATCCCTCATCTGTCCACTTCTCTCTATTACCAGTGCCACCACCTTAGAACAGGCCACCTACATCTAGGAAATTACAAGAGCCTCCCAACCAGTCCCCTGCCTCAAGCCTCACCCCCTTTCAGTTCTCCACACTGGATCCAAAGTGTTCTCTTTTTCTGGTGGTTAGCCGGTATGAGATCTGAACCTTTGACCTTCGTGTTATAACACTGCACTCTAACCAATTGAGCTAACCAGCCCCAAAGTGATCTTTCTAAAAATCTGATTAAGTTCTTCCACCCATTTTTCTTACTCCCACCACCAAGGTCTTCTGGCCTAAATTTATATTTGCTTCAATGCCCTTTGAGCCCTGCCTCCTGCTTACCTTTCTGATCTCATCTTCCATCACCACAGCTCCTCCCCATCCCCCCATGTCTAAGATCCAGCCCTACTAAACTTTCACTCTCTCAAATGTACTCCACTCTCACCCACAGCCCTCAACTGCTATTCCCTATGCCTGAAATACTCTTCTCAGGCTTCTTCATCTACTCATCTTTTAGGTCTGAAAAGGAAAAGGGAAGCCTTTTAAAACATGTTTCTCTCAACCCTCCCCTATACACACACACTTGTATTTTCACAGAAGCCCATACGTATCACAGGCACTTATCACACTTTATTATAAGTGTTTAAGTTTAGAATGTTGCTTATAACTATGGAGGTGGTAAACTCCATGCAGCACGAATCATGTCCGCCTTATCTCTTTACATCCCCGGCACTAAGTACACATTACATCTCCCATTTGATGGGCACTCAATAAATTATTTGTTGAATGAATGAAACAGACTCCAAAATAACCTAAAATAATTTCATTGAAAAGAGTGCTTTTTATTCTATATAACAGATAAATTACCAATCCTCATATCATCAAGATTTTGACTTATGAAATCTTATTTCTATAATTTCATTTAAAACATACTTATCAGGTCATGTTTAACAAACTTTCTTTTAAAAAATGACAACATGTTGCTAATGTATGACATTAAATTTCAAAGGACAACTGAAAAATCAAAAGAGCAAAAAACTTTAAAATCGGGTTCAGAGTTTACAAAGAGAAACTGAACTTTAGTAATCAAGAGATTAGGGAAGATAACATGTGGCCCTATTAGTAACAAGATTAATTTAACATAAAGAAATACCGAGATGGTCAGATTGCTATCCTTAATGCTGGATCTCAGCAGATCCAGCCAGTTGCTTAAATTATTTTATGCCCTAGAAACAAAAACTCCTGTTTGTAATTTTTAAAAGGAACACTGTCAAACATGACATGAGGACAGACAATTTTATTTATTTTCATATATAAATTATTTTCACACCTTGGTGCCTTTACTGTACTGTTCCCATTCCTTGGGAATGTACCTTGGGGACTACAACCACAGCCCACTGCTTTTTCCATCCTCAGTACCAATTATAGGAACTCAGTAAATGCACAAAGAATTCATGAATTTCAATATAACAAACTCCTGATTATGTCACCATAACAAATTCTCAACTAAGGAGGTGTGTATCAGAAATTCCTGGGGAATGTATATATAATATTATAATGTAATTTTAATTTAGAAGAAAATAAATCTATAATTTCTTGTAATAGAAACCATGGAAAGTAGAACTAATATTGGGAACCCTGGGGCTAAGGAGCTGTGGCAGTGTGGAAGAAGTTTCATTTTTGTTTTTTTTACATGTTTCTTAAAAGAGACAGGTAAAAATAATGTTGAGAAATGCTGGGCTAAGTTACAGGAAGGGAACAGCAGGAAAGAAATCTTGTAAAGTAGATGGGGCCAAAACAAAGGCAAAGGAGAATAGATGTTCTCCTAAACAGCTATCAGTAATTCAATATCTTTAAAATTCAGTAAGCTTTCTATTGTGGTAATATGTACAGAAAGACAAAGAAATCGTAAGTATATAATTCAATGAATTTTCACTAATATTTGTATTAAAACATTATACTGGACTCCAGTTATTTAGTAGTTCTGTCAATTTTGATTAATACTAACTACAGATGTAGCATTACATCACACCACCACCACCACTACAGAATCCTCTAGGGACAATGTCTCAAACAACCTGTAGATTTGCACTAGATTAAGTTTACTATATTACTTTGATCATGTTCCTACCCTTCTCAAATTCCTTCAAAGCATTTCTCATTCTCAAATCTACATTTCCAAAACCTAGCTTGTTCCAGCTATTCTACTCACCCCTTCTGCAGAAAGTTGGTTTGAAATGATTAGAGGAAGATGATCAAAATAAGCTGAGGTCAGCCATTTTGGTACACTGAGAACACCTCTCTATTTCACACGAATGCAGGTATGACTATCTTGAGATGCTTAATGAGAAGGAACACTTCCCACATCATTCACTCTTTAATTCAATATTTCCTGAGCATTCTCTTTGTGCCAAGTGTTATGACAGATTCTGCAGATACAAAGATAAGTAAGACATGGTCCTTTGCCCTCAGAGCTCACAGGTCAGGTATAATTCAAATATCATGTCATAAATGCCTTTTGTTGTTGTTTTCTCAAGAAATGTTTTTAAATTTCACAAAAATCTCTTAGTATATTTCATTTGAGGCAGCAATTGAAGAAAACCATTTGCAGCGTGCAGATGGCAATAAATATTACCATTTCCATTTAAGTCAATTAATTTCTTTTTCTGGTTGGAGAGGTGTTATCTACATACAATGCACCATGTAATAATATCAGAGTAACTGCCAGCTGTAGAAATAGAATACTATGCTGTTCTTACTGAGTTGTATTCATAATGAATGGCTGTCTATGCTTAATCTGAATAAAGCTCCCAACTGCTCTGTATCTCCTTGCCAAAAATTCTCCTTCCTCCTCCAGATTGGAGTTGCATTCCAATTACACTGCTGATTGGAATGAGACTGCTTGCGAGAAGGAAAAAAACACTCAGACATCCTGTCTTCATTCGCCCCACAAAAAAAGATTTTATAATACTGTTTCTGGAACTCGAAAGTTGTGTAGACTATTTTGGAACAAAGTAGATTTCTCTGCATGTTCTTTGAACTTATATTATCATTCTAAAATAAAACTGAAGTTCAGGATAACACTCCTATACAAATTCCAGCAAGATAGCCTAGTACTTTAAAAATGTCTACTAATGTGCACCATTCCTGATCACAGGCACATGACAGCAATTTAGATCTTTCTGCTCCAAGAAACCTCTACCTCAACTCCTAAACATAAAATACAAATGAAATTTAAGTTCTACAGAAAACTTGTACACAATTTTTATATGTATTTCAGTTATTATTGCTTGAAACAGGAACACTTCAAAAAAGATTCACATTCAAGAATGTTATTACAAAATGCTGCAATGAGCAAAAATATCAGATTCAATCCTATGTGCATAACAATAATGAAACAGTTAAGATAATGGCAAACAGCATGTTGAAATATTATTACTCATGCCATTAAAATTATGTAAATACATTTATTGACAAGAAAATATTTTCTTAATATACTATAAAGAGCAAAAGTCCATTTACAAATAGTACACTTAATAAAATGTAATTTTATTAAGAAATATAAAAATATTCGATAACTTTTATCAAACATTTACTATGTGCAAGTATATATCAACCACACTGTGAAGTTAACAGTACTATTACTTATATTTTAGCGATAAGAAAACTGAGGTTCAGACATAAATACCTACAAAAGTTTATACTGTTAGTGCTAGAGTTAAGATTCCAACTCAAGTAGTCTAATTCCTGGACCTACACTCTTAACTACCTTATAGAATGAAACATACTCTCTCTGATTAGCTCTTCATTTTTAAAGGATCTTAGGTTAAAGCAATTATTGGTGACACAGGTTCACAAAGTGGTTAACTGAAACCCAGGTTGCAGAAGGGCCTTCTCCAAAATATTAGAAATTCCCCTTTCTCAACAGATGTAGTAGTTTACTTCTACAATCATATTAGCCCTCCTTTTAACTAAATATCTTGCTACAGCACCATTTATTCAAAGAATTTTAGGAAATTCGTTTCAAGTATGTCACAAACCAAACTGGGCCTCCAATGTATTTAGAACTTGGCAGGTAGTTAATTTACTTAGTATATTAGATGATTTATTAGAAGACATAGGTTCTACCACAATGAAGTAAATATTCTTACTAAAAAAACAATATCAGCATTTATACATTTCCTCAAAGGCAAAATTTGTTCTCAGTTAACAAATTAAAAATAACCTTTCTAACCCACTCCACATTAAACAACTTTTAAATAACCACTTTTTTTTTTTTTTTGACTGGTAAGGGGTAACCCTCAGCACGGTGTTGTCTGCACCACACTCGCCACCCATCCCTATATAGGATCCGAACCCGCAGCCTTGGTGCCGCACTCTGCCGAGTGAGCCACAGGACCGGCCCTAAATAACCGCTTTTTAAAAAAATTTCAAGGGCCGACCCCGTGGCTCACTCGAGAGAGTGCGGCGCTGGGAGCGCAGCGGCACTGGGAGTGCCTAGTCCACAGGTTCGGGTCCTATATAGGGATGGCCGGTGCACTCACTGGCTGAGCACGGTGCGGCCAGTCTCAAAAAAGAACAACAAAAAAAAGGATTAGGATATACAAAATAAACATTTCTAAAATTAAGTGCAAGTTTAACTTTTTCAATACAAAACAGTGATCTACTTTGACATAAATACGGATATTATTTGTTCTAGCCACAACTACAAATTTTTGCTTTACAGTGATCGGAGGTAATTTTAAGGTAATGCTTCTCTTAACAAGCATAATAATCAAGTTCTGGTGTAAGTTCACATGTTAAAAACAAAAAAGGTTTAGCTAAGCCAAGCAGCACATTCAGCATGAAATAAATATAAAGGTATCTGGCACATAGTAGGCCCACTGTGGAAGCTGTTATTTAGGAAACTATCTGAAAGCACTTCACCTATATATCTTAACCAGTATTTCTGCGAATTCTTTTCTCCAATTTGAGGATGAAAATACATAAAAAAAAAAACTGTCCTCCATTCAAAAATTCATTATGACTTAAGGACCTCCTATGCTGTTTGCAGCCCAAACACTATCCTGTCTATTGCTATTGGAGACTCAGTCATCACCTCTTCTACTAGATATTTTCATTCAAACAGACCAACTCATAACTGATGGCTGTTCAAGAGGTTAATATAGTATATCTAAATGAAACCACACAATAATTTACTTTTTTCATCAAATACCAAGAGAAGGAAACCTTACTGTAAAGTTTAAGTGTATACTTGCAATGAAGCCTAACACTATTCTATATGTAGGGAAAGATTTGCATAACTTTCTGGCCACTCCCATCTCACTCCTTTACCTTCTTTTCCTAGAAACACTCATGGAGACAGTACAGTATAGTGTTAAGCTGTAAGCACTATATAATTATAAACACAGAGTCGAAATGCCTAGGTTTGAACCTGGTACTACCACTTATTAACTTGTGACCCTGAAAACTACTTAACATCTCTTTGCTTCAGATACCTGATCTGTAAAAACAAGGATACTAAGAGCCACCTTACAGTATTGTTCTAAAGCTTAAGCAAATTGAAACCCGTAAGACACTAAAACAGTACCTGGAACACAGCAAGTGTTCAATAAATATTAACTATTATTATTCCTTCTACTCTAAAATTTCTGATAAAATTAATCTACCAGGTTGCAAGCACCTTAAGGAAGGTCAAGAAAGGGGTCTTATACACTGGCAAGAAGTCTGTCTTAGCTTGGGCTGCCAAAACAAATATCATAGACCAGGTGGCTTAAACAACAAACATTTCTCAAAGTTCTGGAGGCTGGGAAGTCCAAGATCAAGATGCCAGCAGATTCAACGTCTGGTGAGGGTCCTCTTCCTGGCTTGCACCCTCATGGTCTAATTACCTCCCAAAGGCCCCACCTCCAAATACCATCACATTGGGGATAAGGCTTTGCCAAATGAATTTTCGGGGGATACAGTCAGTCCATAAGCAAAGCTTATGTACCTAGTAAACTTTCAGTAAATGATGATTAGTGAGTCCCAATCTGTATGTCTAGCCTCACTCCTCTCCTAAGCTCCAAGCCCACATTTCAACTGCCTACCACACATACCCACTTAGATACCTCACCAGCACTTCAAATTATATTTATTCAAAATTGAATTCATCAGCTTCCCTGGTGAACCAGCTCTTCCTCCTTTTCACCTCCTCAGATCTGTGAACTGCAACACATGTTTCCAATCATCCAGAAAATAAATGTCTTTCTTATCTCTCCCTCTCCCTAACCACTCCACATCTAAAGCAGCTGCCAGATTATATCAGGTATCACTTATTTCTACCTATTTCCATTTCCAGTGTTCACATTTAAATAATATATCTAGAGTATTTTATAACGTGCCAAAAAAGTTCCACACACAGTATCTTGCTCGAAACCTAAAAGCCTGTGGTATCCACAGAAAAGGAAACTACAAGTAATAGCTGTGGCTTACCCCAACCTGTCACCTAGTAAATGAGCTTAGGTATCTGAATTCAGGCTCCATCCTCTTTTTTCTATAGACCCCTCACTGAAAACATGTCTGATTCCAGCCTTCTTCCATTAACTCCTAGACTGACAACCTCATCCTCTTTCTTCTCCCAAATAAGCCCAGGACTTTTCTGTCTTTGCCTTTATTCATGATATTCTTCCCACTTCAAATGCTACTATTCCAATCACTGACCCTCAAATCTTATCCATTCAATCTTCAACTAACTCCATGTGAAACCTTTTCTGACTGTCCTCCTTCTTCAGTCTGATTTTGATCTCTCCCTTCCTATGAGTCCCCAATGATACTTGGATTCCACTTGTTTTGTAGTCCCTTCTAATTTTGCTTGTATTAAAGTTACTCCGGTGATGTCTTACCTTTCCCTTTTTCCCATTAAGCTGTAAAGTTCTTGAAGACAAAGCCTGTGACATTTTTTACATCTCTTACAGTTTGTTTTACAATATGTTAAACATAATATGCACTCAAATACTCGCCAAATCAATGAAAATCCTAGGAAAACCACTGACGAGGTATAAGGATGAACAAACTAAAAGGTAAGTAAGTAAAATTCACTCCTTGCTTCCCTTAACCTACTAAGTCTTTATGTTCAAATCAGGATGGCTTCCTCAACTGTTTCTAAGTACTTTGCTCCCTGCCCCTTAGGACCCAACTACCTATTGGAGTCATTTCCTAATAACAGAACTCACTGAGCCTTCTCTCTCATACACAATAGAAAGGTGTATTGTCACATACTGTTCTCTAATTATATGCTTCTTTCTACAACAATGTAAACAAGGATAAGCTTCCAGGTCTTCTGCATTATTCCAGACTCTAAAAAGTGTAGTCAGGCTGGCCGGTTAGCTCATTTGGTTAAAGCATAGTGCTGACAAGGTCAAGGGTTGGGATACCCATACGGGTCAGTCACCAAAAAACAAAAACAAAAACTGTAGTCACTCAAATACCTGATGATATATTAACAGCAAAATACCAAGATATTTAGTTTCCCAAATAGACTCCATTTGTAAACACAGGCCAGAAGAATACAACTATAAAAAGCACTGTAATTTTTTTTTTCCTTTTCGTCTTTTTTCGTGACCGGTAACGGGATCGCAACCCTCGGTGTTGCGCCCGTACCGTGACCGGCAACGGAATCACAACCCTCAGTGTCGCGCCTGCACCGCGCTCAACCAGTGAGCGGACCGGTCTCTATATGGGATCTGAACCCACGGCGGGAGCGCCACCGCGCTCCCAAGTGCTGCACTCTACCGAGTGCGCCACCGGGCCAGCCCAAAAAGCACTGTAATTTATAATGAGAAAATATTGTTATACTATAGCTACATATTTTTGAAATATTTCCTGGGTTAGTAAGGGAATTACTAAGTTTTTTTTTTTTTTTTTTTTTTTTTTTTCCG
>NW_007727535.1:298650-324533 GCF_000696425.1 Galeopterus variegatus
CGCGCCTCGCTCAGCCAGTGAGCGGGAACCGGTCTGTATGTGGGATCCGAACCCTCGGGCGGGAGCGCCGCCGCGCTTCCCAAGCGGTGCACTTATCCAGTGTGCCACTGGGCCGGCCCGGGAATTACTAAGTTTAATAATTTTTTTAAATTTTTGAATAGTTTTAGATTTATAGAGAAGTTGCAAAGATAGTACAGTGTTCCCATATACCCCATATCGATTTATCCTATAATTAACATTATACATTAGTATGGTATATTTGTCACAAATTAATGAACCGATACTGATACATTATTAACTAAAGTTCATATTTTACTTTGATTTCCTTCGTTTTTACCCAATGTCCTTTATCTGTTCCATCAAGGATACCATATTACATTTAGTCATGTCTCCTAAGGCTCCTCTTGGCTGTGACAGTTTCTCAGACTTTGTTATTATTTCTCACACTTGTCATTCACAACCTTGACAGTTTTAAAGAATGATACTGGTCAGGTATTTTGTAGAATGCCCCTTAACTGGGTTTGATTTCTCATGAGTAGCCTGGGTTTATGGGTCATTGGGAAGAAGATCAAACAGGTAAAGGTACCATTCTCATAACATCATATCAAGGGCACACACTATCAACATGACTTATCACTGTTGATATTAACCTTGACCTGGCTAAAGCAGTGTTGCTCAGGTTTCTTCACTATAGAGTTACTCATTCTTCCTCCTTCTCATACTGTGCTCTTTAGAAGGAAGTCACTATGCACAGCCCACACTTAAGGACTAGGGAGTTATATTCCAACTCAAGAGGTGAATATCTACATAAGTTATTTGGAATTCTTCTGCATGGCAGATTTTTCTATCCTCCTCCATTTATCTAATCATTTATTTATATCAGTATAGACTCGTGAATATTTATTTTATACTTTGGGTTAAAATCTAATACTATTTTATTGTTCAAATTTTTCCACCTTTGGCCACTGAGAACTCTTTCAGTTTGTTCCTGTGTTCCTGTGACATATCCCCACCACGGGGAGAGAGAGAGTGCATTTTCATACTTTCTAACACTAGAAAAAGTTCTAGGCTCATCTTCTATGTTCCCTGCCCCGGCCCTAGAATCAGTCATTTCTACAAGGGGCCCTGGAAATTACCAAATTTTAAAAATCCACATTTTTCAAACATGAGCAGATAAGCCAATGAATCCTTCAGCACCTAAGGTCTTCCCCAACTAGAACATTAAGCTCCATGAGGTCAAGAACTTAATTTTGATCTCCACGGTATCCCCAGAGTCTAGAAAACAGTACACAGAGTAGGCATTCAATAACTACTGTAAACATTGAAAACTTAGCAATTCTGAGGCTCCAGGAGAGGGCTCAGGATTGAGTCACAACATAACTCAAGCTTTCTAATGGAATCTACCTAGATTTGTCATGTTTAGACTCCTGTTCTAACATCATTATGTCTAATTCACTGCATTGTTTTACAGTAAACAAAGGGCTTCCTTTTTCCATTGCTCCTCCCTCTTATTCCACTGTAAGCCAAAAGTTTGAGTATCCCCCCAGTAAAATTTCCAGTGCAAGGGAATATGTACCACATTTCCTAGATTCTTTCTATAATGGCATATTGCCATTTACATCATGCTTGTACAAGTTCCATTCAAATAACCATTTTAACTTGCTATGTAGAGTTTAAATGAAAGGCATAATGCCAAATCCTTATCAACATTAGCAACAGAAGAAAAATTACTGACAATGAAAGTACCAAAAATCTACTGATACCAATTTGGACATAATGCCCCTGAAACACCCAGTTGGTATGTATGTAAAATAAAGCATCTGAAACTTTTATAAACCTATAATATGTAGAAAGGAAAAAACTTAAGCTAAACATAGATTGTCTTATTTTTACACAGTTTGATAATTTGAAGACATGTTTATACAGTCCATCCAAACACATGCAAAGATAAGCCAAAATTATAAGGAGGTGGTTCTACTAAAGAACTTTCTATCTATGATATAATTACAATATTCACTAAATAATTTGTGATGATTATTTTTTAGAGAAAGTTACTACAAGGAAAAAGAAAGATACAATGAATAACTCACTACTGACTAAAGAGCAAGTTAGGTAATCCTACAAATATGATCCTATTTTAACTTTCAAAAGGTATCAAAATGCTACAAATTATACTACCTCAATAAAAATACAATCTATAGCTACAGCATAAGTCATAGAAGATAAGAGATCCGTGGCCATATTTGTAGTATGTGATCCTCACCTACTGGATAACGAGAAGCCACAAGATCCAGTATGAGCCAGTCAGATCCTCTCTCCTGGGAAACTAGCACTAAGAGTCAGAATCACTAAAGAGAAGGAAGAATATGCACTTAGCAATAAGAGGATTCTAAATGGCTCTAGGGGGCCACTGGGAGTAGCAGTCTCAGTTCCTGAGGCTTTCTAGTTCCTGGATCCTGTCTCTCTTAAATCCAGGCTGCACTTTCACCTTTGGGTGCCAAAACTGTATCCTCGCAATAATTTCTCTTTTTGTTTAAGTTAGTCTGAGCGGGTTGTTTTCCAGTTACCTGCAACCAAAAATGCCTTCATTAAGATAAAAGTAATCCACAATGCTTACAAAGCACTGTCATAAACCAAAAGCACAATTAACCAAAAGTACAAATGTTAACCACCAAGATCATTAACATTTTCTAAATCAAAATGTTTTCAAATGTTAGTTCTAACTTTAAATATCAACAGAAACTATATATGTGCTCAAAAAACTGTTATGCGGACAAGAACCCATAAACACGTTTATAACAGAATTTTGTATTCAGGGCTGGCCCCCTGGCGCACTCGGGAGAGTGCAGCACTGGGAGCGCAGCGACGCTCCCGCCGCGGGTTCAGATCCTATATAGGAATGGCCAGTGCACTCACTGGCTGAGCGCGGTGCAGGTGACACCACACCAAGGTTTGCGATCCCCTTACCGGTCACGAAAAAGACAAAAAAAAAAAAAGAATTTTGTATTCAACAGAGATCTCTATCTTATAATGACACCAGCAAATTAACATTAGTGTAGATCACAGGCCCACATATGTAGAACTGGTATTTACTAGATTATATCTACTCTATCACCTTAAAGTTTACCATGCATTATACCTCCTCCTGAAGGGCCTGAATTTCTAATCCAGTAGTTCTGGAGTAGGGCCCCAAGACTAAGTTCCCAGCTGATGCTAATACTGCTGGTCTCTGCACCACCGTTTGACAACTATGGCCTTAAAGTAATGGTTCTTAACTTCTGGGGAAATGAGGTAGTGGTGGTAAAGGGCCCCTTTGAAAATCTCATGAAAACTATCACACGCGCGCACGCACACACACACACACACACTCTCTCTCTCTCTCTCTCTCTCTCTCACTCACACACACACACGCACGCACACACACCCTTCCAAATCTAGGTTTAGAATCTCACTAAAGGATAACAGGGTTATATATATCCATGTTTTTCAAGTACACTTTGGAACTTTTACCTAAGGATTATTTCATACATTTATCTTAATTTTTTTTTAAAAAGCACAGCCTTTTTCTTTCAATTAACTAATTAACATAAAGAAAAGATTGTTTTGAAAACAATCTCACTTTGTCATAAAAAAATGACAAAATTTTGTCTACAAAATAGACAAAATTTATATCTAGATTTAACTAAACAGAAAAAAAAAGCACTTAGAAATAACATTAAACTATCACACAAAAGACATGCCTGTATTCCCCTAAAAAAAAAAAAAAACTCTAGATTAAAGCTGATGTACAAATTATTTTCTATGAAGAGTCATTCCAATAAGCAACTTCTCCATTCAATCCTACACATAAAATCCACCGTATCTAGACAAAAAGCTTGAGAAACTCATTCACTAAAAGCTCTCTGGGCCCCTGGGAAAATCCAGAAGCATAAGCACTTTTACATAAGTTGTAATATTCAGATCACTTATCCTGTAAAAGCAGAATATTGAGGATTTTTGTTTCAAAGGGTTAGTAGGTGTTTGTATCCTCAAGAGTATCTATGTTAGTGACTAAAATGTGACAGGCACTGTGATAAAAATCTGTAAAAAATGAAGTCTTACTGTTTCATTATTTTTAGTTCATAAACATTTTTTCCACATTTGGAAAATCCCAGAAAATGATGTTTTATTTTTAGTATTCTTTTATGGAAATTAAAATAAATTATTTTAAGGTATCTAACCTTGATATGGTTAGGGAAAAAAATGGGTATATTCAACTTTTTCCTTTTTTAAGTATAAAAATAGGTACTTCAATTTGCATGCATTTCATGAAAATTTTGAGTGTAAATGGCACCATCACCCCCTTTATTATCCTTCATTAATGATAATTTAAAATAGTTTTCCTTTTAAAAAATCAGAAAATGATTTTTTTCAGAATGCATTTTCTGAAAATGGCCACCACAATATTTCTATTCCTCCGCATTTTTTCAAGCCCTGCCACTCCCCCATTAAAAGGAGAAGTCTATTTCCCCTCTCCCTTTTTTTTTTTTTTGAGACCGGCCGCACCGCACTCAGCAATTTCCCCTCTCCTTGAAACCACGAAGCCCTTTGTAACTGCCATAACAAACCGAACATGACAGAAGTGACTCCATATAATTTCTAAGACTAGAACATAAAAAAAATGACTTCCACCTGGCTTGCTCTCTCCCTGGGTACTCACCTTGTAACTGACCCAGGCCACATAGAGAAGCCACTTGTAGGTATTTCAGCTACAAGTCCCAGCTGACAGCCAGCTCAACTGCCAGAAATATTAGTGAATATCCCTTCAGGTAATATAGGCCTCAGTCTTTGAGCCACCCCAACTGACACTGAGTGGAGCAGAGACAAGCTGACTCTTCCAAGTCAGGCACAAATTGCAGATTTGCAAGAAAAACAAGTGTTGTTTCAAGCCATTAAGTTTTGGGATAGTTTGTTAAATATTAATAGGTAATTACCAATACATTAGGTGAGAAACAGATTACGACCCATTCAAGCTGGCACTTTTCTCAATATATAGCTACAGAACAACAGGCAGACCTCTCCCTAACACCCGCATCTTCGTATGCAAATGACTAGTAAACTCTGATAAACCTTGACCTGGCCACCTCACCTGCTGAAGCCAATGCAGATCTGACTAGGTGACATATTCCCAACTCAGACATATCTCATACAAAATAGAAGCAGCTAGAACTCATAATTTTTTACCACATGTATCTACATACCATCTCCAGCCAGTTCCATATTTAACCATCAAACCCAGATATCACCAGCCAATCAAGAACACTCAAAGATTTGGCTTTTCTAATATGAAACTATCTAAAGATAGTTCATGATCTTTTGGCTTTAAAGGACCTGCCCTATTTCTCCATCCCTGAGAGCCTGCTTGGTTTCTGTGCTCAATCAAGTGCCCTGCTTAGCAATAAAGATTTTCACTTAGTGCACAGTCTTTGGTCTCCAACAGCCTTTATACTTTTAACAGTTTTGGAGGTCTCACAGAGATCATATGATGGAGCCACCCAGTGAAGCCAACAGATCACTGACACTTTAGAATCTACTGAGCCCTGGTTTCAGACATGGAAAGGAAATTTGGTCTTTTCCTTGAGTGACAGAAAGAGAGAAGATTTTATTCTGTGTATATTCCGTTGTTAGTGTTGTCTAAGAGATTCCTCAGAAACTTATGGTTTAGGCCAGATTCAAGGACTGCAGGTACCAAACTACTGGGTCTATTTCAACTACCTAGGTATTCTATGTTTACATTTGTCTATCAAATGGTGAAGGAAATCTCCTTTTTGGTATTTGTTGTGGGGTCTGTCAATTCAAAGAATCAAGTCCTGTTAGAATCCCTGAGTCTTATTCATTATAGTTCAAATTCATGTATCTGTCTAGTATTATGGCAAAAATACACCAAAAATAGTTTATAACTGCAGTGGTCACTTTGTGGAACTTGCATTTCAAAAAGAGCTTATACCCTCATGATGCCTTAGAACCAAAAGGAGGTAAAATCCCCAAAGCAAGTTTAACGTCTCAAGCTGGTACACTGAGACATCTAATGCCTTGATAACTCAAAATTAACTTCCTTGAAAGATTCCCTGGCAAAAGCTGAAGAAACGGGTAGATCTTTCTCTGTCCCTGACTTCCTGCCTTGAAAACTCAGCCTTTATCCTATCTTCTATAATTCTCATGTTCTCACTCTTCAAATGGAAATCTCACACTTCTCTTACAACTTCTTTATAAGCTTCCTATCTTAGATATCATGATCCTATCTCCTCTTTTGTTGCTGAGCACCCACTCAGTGTGGGACAGACAATTCCACAATTTCCATTAAGGACTTACCCCACCCTTCAAAAGAAGGCCATACTGTTGTATTTAAACTCTAGTCCCAGATGAATCCCTAAGTCTACTGAGGATATCAAAGGTTTTCTAACGTGTTTAGATTACTTTTAGATGTCTATACTCCCAGGCTTGCCAGAACTTCAAAAATTATAGACTATTAGTTTCCTTACCAGAAGGAAAAAACCTTAACGCAGATCAGATATCATTACTCAGAAGAAAGTTTAAAGAAAGCTAAAAAAAAAAAAGGAAAGTGTCTGCTTCACACCATCCCAGAAGCCTTTCTTACCAAAGTAGAGTGAACCAAAATCCAAAACTGCAAGCAAAATCATTCAGTCAGAAGATTTTTAGGAACTGTTAAGTAATATTTTGGTATAGACCTACAGGGCTTTTTCAGCTCTCTTTGTCCGATTAAAATCAGAAATAGCCAGATTAGTGAGAAGAACATCAATGGATTGACAAATAGATTATTTAGATTAATAACAACAGAATATCAAAGAACACTGAAAGAATAAAATTGTAACCCCCCACATCCCTTCAAATTAAATGACTTAACTCAAAGTCTAATATTCTCTCCTATGACAGATAGGGGAAAGAACTGTTCTGGGGAGATGCTGAATCCATAAAGAATTCAGATGCTAGAAAAGTAACTATCCCTTAAAAATTGAGAAAGGAGTCCAACAAGCCAAGTTAGAGATATAGTAATAACATATTGCTGAGCATCTCAACAGCATCCTTTCATATTCTCTGCTCTTATTAGACAAAATAAAAAAGCTTATAAAAAGAGATACAATTGTATCTCTTTTTGCTATGTTGTTCTTAAAATTCTGTTAACATGCTGTTCATCTTAGCCTTTTATTTATTTATTTATTCTTCCTTTTTTGTCTTTTTTCGTGACCGCTAACGGGATCGCAACCCTCGGTGTCGCTCCCGCACAGCGTTCAACCAGTGAGTGGACCGGTCTCTATATGGGATCTGAACCCTCGGCGGGAGCGCCGCCGCGCTACCAAGCACCTCACTCTACCGAGTGCGCTACCAGGCCGGCCCCCCATCTTAGCCTTTTTTTTTTTTTGTCCTTTTTGTGGCCGGCCGCACTGCGCTCAGCCAGTGAGCGCATCACATGGCCATCCCTATATAGGATCCGAACCTGCGGCGGGAGCGCTGCTGCATTCCCAGCGCCGCACTCTCCCGAGTGCGCCACGGGCTCCGCCTTAGCCTTTTTTAATGCATCAATTTTTTTTTGTCATTCTCTCTAGGCTTTCTTTCTACTGCGGTGTTACTAAAAAGTCTTCAAGATTTTGTCCTGGGACCTCAGTGTCAGCCTCCAAGATTCTTTCCTAGGACATTTGTTGCTTCCTCTGGAAATTTCATCTCTTTACAAACTGTGGCTTACCCTGGTCTGGTTTTCCCTTTAATATATGTATATATGTATGTATGTATGTATGTATGTACGTAGCTAGCTGATTCGGGGGTCCAAACTCTTGACCTTGGTTTGTTTTCCCTTCAATTCCAGTGCAATAGTAATTGCTCTAACTTGCCTTAAGGATTCTAATACAGAGGGTAGGAGAATCAATTATGTTAATAAACAGGTAAATCAACTTTCCACAACCAAAAAAGGCCTATTCAAAAACCACCTACAGGCACAGCCTAGAACATCCACCAAGGAAGACTGCCTTAAGAGAAGAATTTTGATGTGAAGCCTATAAGAAATGAATTTGGTGACCTGTCTGCAAGAAAAATACTTACTCTGAGACATAGGCTGCTGGTAGACAAAGTCAAAGCTTAGGCCTAGGGGAAAACGTAGAGAAAATTTACAAAGACAATAACCCTAACAGTTAGGTTTAGAAGAATGACCTGGGAACCACAAAAGGAAGTAACAATAGTACCTAGAAGAAGCTATTTAATATTTTAAACAAATGTCAAGCTAAGAGACATGAAACTACCTATATTTCAATTATAGACAGTTTGAACCTGGAAATGCTCTCACAATATGAAGATTAGCTGTAAACCTGACCTTAGAGGACAGCGTGGTTTTACAAGAGGACAATGAATGACAGACTAGTCACTTGAGGTGATTGGAGGGAATAATCATCTGCTTTCGCCCCTATGAAGTGAAGTATAAAGTTAATACAGATTGAGTGGGTAGCAAAAATCCTAGAGGAACTTTGTTTTTTTATAAGAGGTTTCCAAAGTCTTCATGCCTGCATCAAGTAGAAAACCACTTGATTTGAGAGATTATCAGCAAACGGGAAATTTCTAAAAATATATGATTCTGCTCAAATTAAATGCCACAAAAGGAGCCTGTTACTCTGCAAGTGTGCAGAGAGCTAACTTGCCAAAACACAAGAAATTAATTCCTGCCACGACGCCCAAACTGGTGAAACAGGTTAGGTGTAAGCAGTAAAGCAGAAGAACTGTCTATTAATAATGTCAAACCTAAAAATTTATACATAAAAGCAACTATGGTGGGGAGGGGAAGGAGACACACAGAGGTGAAACAAATTTAGCACAAATAGTTTTTTTTAAACTGTCCTTAGAATATTATAAGAACTACCCAGAGTTTGCCCCTCATTGCTGAACTGAAAATGATAAGAACAAGTTGTTTTTACAAGCTCCTTGAAGTCTTTGTAAGACTAGGGAGAACTTAAAACACATCCTCAGGGGCCCTACTTTCACCAGCACTCAAGTGAAAGGCAACTACTAGCCAAATAGTGAAGGTCAAGAAAGGTAAGACAAGAGTCTCTGTTAGTGTTATCATTTGAGCACAAGTATCCTCACCAACAGCAGCAGCTTTGTAAAAGTACTAAGCAAAGACTGAATCAATATGTAAGTGAATGTTGAAAACATGGATAGAAACAAGAATAGATGACTCTTTTCTAAGCCAAACCTGAAAAGAAGAAATGTAGGAGTGAAATGGGCTAAAGAAGGACATTTTAAAATGAGAGACACATGTGGATGTTTAAATTCTAAAAGAAGAGGAAAAGGACACTTGATAGGACAAAGTTCCAGAGCCCAGATAGGAGAATTAACTTACCTTGACAGATGAGGGCCACGTCTTGACTGGTCTTTGAAAACCAGCCCACCTCCTATGATCTACTTTATCAGAACACAACATGCACTTAACCTCTCCCCTCCCCCAAAAACAAAACAAAACTTGACAAGATCCTAAACTCTACTTCTGCCCTCATTTTCACCTTCTCTTTACTAGATATAAGACATATTTGCACAATAATAACTAACAGTCATTGAGTGTTTACTACATCTCAGGCACTGTGCTAAGTACTTTGTATGGATTAGCGCACTAAATTCTCCAGATTAATATTGTTCCCACTCTACATACAGAAATTAAAGATTAGAGAACATCAGCAACAAAAGATCACCCACTAAAGTTGCACTTTACTATCACATACTACCTCTTATCCTCTATTATTAATCTGTTATTCTAAGTTTCTGTTTTTAAAAAAGGAAAAAAAAGGCAAAGCTTTTCATCTCCAGAACTTTCGACTGTTGGCAAAAAATCAAAAATTTTGCCATTAGCTCAGACGTCTGAGGCTAGACTGGCCAAAGTATTCTGTTTAATCCACACCACATGGTTAATAACTGACCATGCCCCAACATACTCCTAACATCAACCCTCCCAGGGAATGTGTGCTGATTAAACCA
The DNA here is from genome assembly GCF_000696425.1 of Galeopterus variegatus. Taxonomy (NCBI): domain Eukaryota; kingdom Metazoa; phylum Chordata; class Mammalia; order Dermoptera; family Cynocephalidae; genus Galeopterus; species Galeopterus variegatus. Next base: position 308,662 of record NW_007727535.1, read on the forward strand.
AATGAATCTCCAATTGACTTACACTCAGGCAGCTGTGGGAAAGAGCCACAGGCAGAGAAGAAAAAGAAAAAACCAAAAATCTTCTCTTAATGCAAAACACACACGTGGCCTATTTGACCTAAACCCTAGTCCTAAAGGAAGTTACAAACACTTTGTCTACCCTTTCTTAGCTGTAGGGAAAAGTAACCGCTCAGGGGGGAAAAAAAAAAAACTAAAAAAAACACACACAAAAAAACCTGTTCAAAGGCCTCCAGACCTCTCTGTCCAGAGACCTAAACAATTTAGTAGAAAGACAGTGTAACACAGAGCTTAGAGATGGGAGTAAAACACATCTGGGTTCAAATTCCAGCTCCTCCACGCTTAACTAACTGTGTGCCCTTGGACAAATTACTTAAACTCTCTGAGATCAGTGTTTTCTAATGACAATACATTTGTTGTATTGTCAGTATTTGTACTGATCTACTTCATAATATTAGTTCAAGGACTAAGTAAGATGTTTTAGGTAAAGATTTCTTACAACTTGGCAAATAGAGATACATGGTATTTTATTATAATAAAAGGTAGAATCTCTATTGACTGATTCCTCTACAACCAGGTATTGGGAGTTGATCAGGGTCCCTTCAAATCAGAGGAAACACAACCTCAAAGAGAAAGCAGAATATAAAAACAGAAGCAGAGAAAGAAAACTCCCTTCTCACACACACCCCCCAACACACACACACACCCCCAGTATCATTCCATCCCATATGAAACATCTGTATTAGCTCGGTAAAAATAATAATAATTACAATTATTTACATAAACCCCTTAGCATATACAAGGGTACTTCAAAAAGTTCATGGAATGATTGGTATCTTTCAATTCTATTTTTCTACAAACTTCTTTGAAGTGCCCTTGTATTTACCATGCAACACGTAAGAATAACCATTTAATGTGTCATATTCACTTTGTGACAAGTTTAAATTCCAGCATTCAACTACCTTCATTGGTTTATTGTTCACATAACATGAATAATCTCACAACTTTAATTAGTTAGAGGCATTATGGGTATCAATAACATTCTGATCCCTACAATTCTGAGACTTCTATAAAATGCTTAAAAGACCAAACAACTCTCAATACTAAACTTATTTACAGGTAACTTGAGAACATGAGCGATTACCAAGAGATTAGTCAAAAGAAGGCTGTGAAGTTTTATACTATCCATACAAAGCTACTATAAAAACAAAACGCAAATAAAACACTTCAGCTGATGAAAATTGTCCCCCTCAAAAAACCAACATGATGGGCCGGCCCGTGGCTCACTCAGGAGAGTGCGGTGCTGATAACACCAAGGCCCCGGGTTCGGATCCCACATAGGGATGGCCGGTTCGCTCACTGGCTGAGCGTGGTGCTGACAACACCAAGTCAAGGGTTAAGATCCCCTTACCGGTCATCTTTTAAAAAAAAAAAAAAAAACCCAACATGATGAGGGGTAAAAATCAAAACAAAATACTCCAAGATGAATTAAGTATGCTTAAAGAAGAGACTGGAGATGCATAAAAACTAAGAACAGAAAGGGGAGAATGAGAAAAGAAAAAAAAAGGAGGAAAAGAATTAAAAGGAGGGAGGAGGGGGAAGAAAAAGGCAACAATAATTGATGAAACCTAAGAAAGAAGCTGCATATAAAACCATTGCAGAAACAAAAAATAAATGACAAGGTATCCATGGAGAACAGAATCAAATGAAAATCTAATAAAAGTCACTGAAGAAAGGCAGGAAGACAACCAAGAGAATGAAAACAAGATAAAAAATAAAAATGGTCAAAGTGGTTGAAATGGAAGGGAGGCAAAGAAGGTTAATATACATATAACTGGGAGTCTCTAAAGAAAGACAAAACAATAAAAGAACTAATATTTAAAACTATAATCCAAGGAAACTTTTTTGAAAAAAAAGAAAACAAACCTACATATTGAAAGGGCTCATTGTGTACCTGGGAACTGACCAAAACAACAAACACTGAGACATATGCTAGCAAAACTAGACTTTAGAGAGAGGGGAAAAAACAAAACAAAACAGGGCTTCTAGGCAAAGAAGATCAAATTACTCATAAAAAAATAGGTTGGGGCTGGCCAGTTAGTGCATCTGGTTAGAGCATGGTACAGATAACATCGAAGGTCAGGGGTTTGGATCCCCTTACCGACCAGCCATCCCACTCAACCCCCCAAAATAGGCTGGTATCAAACGACAAGAACACATATAACACAGCAACTGTACAGAAGCATTTTCAAGGAATTCAAGGAAAGAAAGTGCAAGCCAAGGGTTTTACATCTAGCAAAGCAATCCTTCAAGTATCAAGTCTACTGAAAAACTGTTTTGTGTGTGCAAGAACCCTTCTTGAGGAGTCTACTGCAGGATGAGCCTCATCCAAGCAAGAAATAACTGGGGCAAGTTCAAAAGAACTGGTGGTGACCACTTGCTATATTTAATTATGGGATCACAAATAAAGGTATAGACATGGGTTAAAAAAAATAGTGTATAAATTTTATACGTTCTGACATATTTTATATTTACACCCTGATAACAGAATATTAAGCACATATACACATAGTCCCATCACAGAAATTAATCATATTTGGTGTAGGGACCCCATGGGCGCCTAACAGGGACACACCCTGGCAATATGGCGCCCTTCCTGGTTCTTCTCCGCAGTAAACAAGCTCGCTGGTGCCAACACCCAAGCCCACCCGCGCCAAACCTCAGCCAGTCACAGGTCAAGGCTCACCTCCTGCCCAGCCCCGTCCAATCAGTTACCACCCGTCCACTCTCTCTCCCGCCCTGGAGCACAGCACCCTATAAATGTACGCGCAGTCCTTGAATAAAGAGGAATTTCTCTGGCGAACTGTTAGCCCGGGTCTCGCGTGATTCCTCTGTCCGTGCGACCCTTCATTTGGCCCCCTCCAAAAAATATTAGAAGGCTCCACAGAAATTGAAATATTACAAAACTCTGATCACAATGAAATGTGATCAATGAAATAAAATTAAATTCTTTGTTCTTGATTAGAATGTCTCACTCAATAATCATGAAAATATTGAAATAATTATGAATTTAACAAAATCCCAATAAAAATACCAGCAGTCTTTTTCTTTTTTTTTTTTTCGTGACCGGTAACGGGATCGCAACCCTCGGTGTCGCACCTGTACTGCGCTCAACCAGTGAGCGGACTGGTCTCTACATGGGATCCGAACCCTCGGGGGGAGCACCGCCGCACTCCCAAGCGCCGCACTCCACCAAGTGCGCCACTGGGCCAGGCCACAGCAGTCTTTTTCTAAATCTAAGAAAATTGATATCTAAATTCACAGGAAAATATCCCAAAAGAATAGCTAGGAAAACAGAAAAGAAAAAGCTATGGGGGGTAGGGGGAACCAGTCCTAGCAGATATCAAAACAAACTACAAAGCCTCTATAATTAACACTAACACATGAATAGATATGGGCATTGGTGCATTAATAGACTGATGGAATAAAGTAGGAAAATCCAAGAATTGACCCAATTATTTCATTATTCTCCCATAATATGTTAGATATACATCCCTTTTACAGCACATATACCAATGAAATAACATTTAAGTATCACCACAGCCATCGACTGATCTTCAGAAGGGGAGAGGACGTCTCATTCACCTTTCCCACATGGCCATCCATACAGTCATCTACATAGCCCCAATATCACATACAGGGCCTAATTTTAATAAAGCAGGCAGCAGAAGGAATAAACAAACATTTACAGGCCAAGCTGGATAATTTATTTCTAAATCAACTGAGAACTAACTGCAAATTCACCAATTACCGGTAAATACCAACATGTGAAAGCTCTTTTGCCAAGGAAGCATGATAGCATTCTAAAGTAACTTTCCGAAATTATTTGCAGCTTGGTCTGTTTGACACTAAAATGACCATCCTCCTAAACACATAAAGACTCACTGATGCTTTATCCCCAAATTAGGCAAACAACTTTGATGGTATATTAAAAGTAAAACTTCAAACTGTCAAACTCAGTAACAGAAATACATTCAGCACATTTAAATTTTTTAAAAAATTGACCAGGACAACTATCTTGTTGGCTCTTTTTAGTCTACCCTCATCATCCCAGCATACTATCCTTAGCCCCAAGTTCTTACGCCATTGATGACTTTATTTCTTCCTTTCTATCTTTATATATACATTTTTTTCTTGTCTTATAAGTACTGCCTATGATTTTCAGTACAATGATGAATAAAAGCAGTAACACAGGATTTTCTGCTCTTCTTCCTTATCTTTAACCAAATACTTCTATCATCTGATCATTAAATGGGATTTTTACCATAAGATTTTAGTAGATAATCCATTATCAAGTTAAGGAAGTTTCTCCTAAGCTTAATTTGCTAAGCATTTCTTTTTTTAAAACATTAGTGGGTGTCTGGGCCGGCCCGGTGGCGCACTGCTACAGTGCACCGCTTGGGAGTGCAGCGGCGCTCCCACCGAGGGTTCGGATCCCACATACAGACGGGTACCCGCTCACTGGCTGAGCAAGGTGCGGGTGCAGCACCGAGGGTTGCGATCCCGTTGCCGGTCCCGGTCCGGTACGGGCGTGACACTGAGGGTTGCGATCCATTGCCGGACACGAAAAAAGACAAAAAAAGGGAAAAAAAAAAAAAAGAAAGAAAAGTTACACAGTAATTTCCCTGTTCCTTATTCCTATGGCCTGGAGTGTTATCACATTTTTCTTTTGTAGGGTCATCATGAAAATGCAAGAAAATACTTTTATTTGGAAAATACACGGATTTCTTTATTCTTTGTCAGAAGAGCATCAGAAATTCATATGTCATTCCAAAACACTGTTTTGTTTCTAGATTCAGTGGCAAGTATGGCGCTCCCTCTCAGAAACGTACTGACCTGGAGCTGAGGGTCTCACTACAGGATTTCAGGTAGTTAGCAATGGTCTTTTGGTTTTGGGGTATGATCTCCCCAAAAGCTACACATTAGTGGGTGTTAAAATTTGTTCCTGCATCAATTATGATTAACATATGCTTTTTCTATTTTATTCTATTACTGTGCTAATTACTTAATGTCTATTGTTTAATGGCCTTACAATCTTGGGATAAAACTTACTTGGTCAAGGTGAATTTTTTTATTGTTGTTTTTTAGTTTTAATTTTTTCATATTTTGAGAGGTGTTAAACATTACTAGAAATAGTTTACTAATCATTTATTTAGGACACAATTTCCTCCAGAGTACCTTCACAGAAAATATGTTCAAAATTGCTGATGATACTCTAAATTCTACTTGTAGATGCTTAGAATTTCTTGTTCAAGTAGCATAATTTCTTTCTTTCTTTTTTTTTTAAGGAAAAGGAAAATTAATTTTTAATGGGCAAAGACCTTGAACAGGCACTTCATAAAATCAAGTAACATAATTATGTGCTTATTAAAACATTAGAAGAGAGCCTTCTGCCCAATGTGATAGAAGGTTTCACTTTCCTTTTCTTATTTTTTCACAGAAAATAAACAGGTTTTCTAGGTTTTCATGTCTCAAAAAATGTATCAGTTCTAAAGGAAATCAACTCCGTGTAAAAAAAAATTTTTTTTAAACTACACAGATAGAAGCCACTGCCCTTTAAAAAGTTGAATCATTTCAATAGAATCTGACATAATCCAACTATTTAAATTACTGTCCTTATAACTTAAAATTAGGAACAAAAGGAGGCCTGTATGCAACTTTATACTTAGACTATAATTAACAATAATAAATTGTAAACTTCAAAACAGCAAGAAGAGAAGACTTTGAACGTTCTCACCATTAAGAAATGATAAATATCTGAGGTGATGGACATGCCAATTATCCTAATTTGTGCACATGTACTGTAACATCACAATGCGCCCCATGATATGTACAATTATTATGTATCAATTTAAAACAAATTAAATTCTTAAAAATTATCAAACTTTTCTTAAAAAGTTAAAATCTAGCATGTGCATTGTAATGTCAATTCTACAATGCCACATTTGATCTTTATCCAACATTAAATTTGAATCGCATTGGAATTAACCATCTAAAAACTTCAGTATGGCAAAAGACTCCATAAACAAAGTTAAAAGAGAAATGACAGGACAAAATATAGAGTTTAACAAAGGATTAATATCCAGAGTATATGAAGAGCTTCTACAAATAAAAAAAAATACAAACAGAATAATGGTTAAAACAATAAAATCATGGAATTCACAGTAGAAACGGCATATAAAAATATGATGACCACACTAAGAATCAAAGAAATTAAACTTAAAACAAATATCATGTAACATGTTTAACCCACCAAACTGGCAAAAATAAAATTCCGTATTTCAAGGTTACAAAGAAACAGGGATTTTTTTTTATATGCATGGCCATGAATGTAAATTAATACAACTTTTCTGAAGGGTGACTTTGCAGTATCTGACAATATTCAAAATACAACTACCCTATGACTCAGCAATTCTAGTCCTAGGAATATATTCTACAGACATACATAAACTAAAACCAAAAGATACACACACAAGAGTGTTCATTGGGTCACTATAACAGCCAAAAAGACATTCTAAATGTTTAGCAACAGAAGTGGCCTCTATTTTTAATCACTATACAATATTTCATACTATCCATACTATGGTTAAAAAAGAACAACTTCAAGAAAAATAAAGTGTAAAAAGCAAGTCATAGAATGCTTGGTACAGTACTATTCCATTTCCATGTTTTATTAAGAAAAAAAATACTGTGTGAGTATGTATAGAACAAAATATAGATTTATAATACTTGCATAATTAAAAAATAATGAAAATTGAAACTTTTAACATTTACTACTTTTTCAGTTTTTAATTGAGATTTTGAAAATGTGCATCACAAAGTATCAAATGTATTTGCAGTTTTGAAAAATAAAGCACCAAATTGTTTCTTTTGTTCACTGCCTAGTGTTAAAGCCTCTGAATTGAACACAAACTGCCTAATTTAACTTCAAAAGAAGATTGTATTTGCCATTTTACTTCACATTAAAATTTGTCTGATATAAAACCAGACAAGTATACAATCTAAGTATATTTTTGTCGCAGATCCTTATGTATTTTTTATTTATTTTATACATGTATTTATGTTCAAATACTCCCAATTGATTAACAAAATACTACAACATGGAAGGTACTGATTCTTCTTTTGTTTTAAGAAAAAGATTACCAGGCAAAAACAAGGATACAAGAATACACAATATTATTAAAACTCAATTACCATTAGTATAAAAATATAATTCTCAAACATACATACACCTTCAAAAAGAATAATAATATATTAACTATACTGAGACAACCATAAAGGACACATTATGACAAACTGTCAATATAAAAGAAAAAAAAAAGATTTGTCATAAAATTATCAACAGACCCATCAACTTCAGATTTCAAACATTTGAAGAAAAAGACATTTATCACAGAATACTTTCTACAAAACACAACTATTTCAAGTAGGTTAGCTTTTAATTATTTGAACAGAGGAATATTAAAATTATAGAAAAGGGCATCATATTGTGTGTCCCAAAACAAGACTACTTAAACCTCTGTTTATTATTATATAACCTAAAACTATAGAAATTCCATGTGTGCTTATTTCTTTTTCATACAAATATGCATGTTTTTAGGATTCTGAGAAACAGGTTTTAAGGTTTTTTCATAATATTAAAAAAGTTTTAAGTCCAAATATTTCGTGCTAGACAGGAGCATCTCAACACTATTTTTAAAAAGTAAAAACATTATGTACACATTGTGCATGGATCTGGAACTATACGTGTGACATACTTCCTGCCCTTGAGAATTTTATAGTCTTGTTGGGAAGCCATGACTAGGAAACAAAACAGCTACAAATTAGTGTTAAACAATATTTGCTAAATTGAATTACCAAAATACTTACAGTCAGCACAAAAGATAGTTCAAAATAGGAAAGCTCAATTAGTAGAACAAATATTTATCAAGCACACAACTATGTAAGTGTACTGTGTGTGGAAAATAAACACTATAAATTATATCAACCAGCAAGGCAGTTAAGACAGGCACAACAGAAAGCACTATGTGACAAGTGCTTTAAAGTACAAGCAAAGAGACAAAGACCTCAAATTAGCTTCTAATTATTTGAAGAAGTTGTATAAGGTAGGTATAATTTTAACTGAACTCTGAGGATAGGTATGATTTTTAACCAGCAGAGATGAGACCAGAGAAAGTACAACCCAGGAGTAAGAAAGAAAAAGAAACAAAATTAAAAGATCGAAAGAACAAGACATATGAGAGGGTGAAAAAAAAAATTCCAAGTTTTCTAGAACTTGGGTTAAATAAAGGAAAAAATATAAGGCTTAAAGGGTAGACTGGGGTTAATTTTTGGAGTGTCTTGAATGACAGGCTAAGGATCCTGGATCTAATCCTGCCAACAACAGGGAGCTATTAAAGGTTTCCAAGCAGGGGAAAGACATGATCAAAATGATACTGTAGGTAAAACAATCTGATAGTGATATACAGAATAGGCTGCAGGAGAAAGGATTCCAAGCAGAGAAACCATGTGTTTTCTTAACTATGGCAACAGTCTCAGTCTGATGTCAAAAGAACTAAATTATGGTAGTGGAATGAGTAAGCATGGAAAAGGAAGGGATGGGTCAAGAGATAATTTAAAAAAGAAAGAGTAGGGCTTGACAATTAATTGGTTTGGGAGGAATGGTGAATCAGTTATAAATCCAGGTTCCTCTGCTCCTTGGAAATGTTATATTAACTCCTTTTTTTGGAGGGGGGGGGAGGGTGGCTGATTGGCATGGCGATCCAAACCATTAACCTTGGTATTACAAGGTCGTGCTCTAACCAACTGAGCTAACTGGCCAGCCCTACTAACTCCTGACTGTCTACTGGACTACTGGATAAAATTCAGATCCCTTAGCTTAAACTTAAATCACTGTACAACATGAACTCAGGTGTTCCTTTTCTTCCCCTCCCCACACATAACTTTGCACCTTTTATCTCTTAATTTTGCTCATGTTTCTCTTTCAATCTGTAGATTAAAACAGCTTGAGTCTAGAGGGTAGGCTTAGACCACTAGAATTACTTGGACTGAGAGTGGGACAGGAGAGGTTCCCAAAAGGAAAAGTAGGATAAAAGTTACCAGAAGAAGGGGGATGGATAGGCAGGCAAAACCCACAAGCATCCTCTACTTAAGCAGTTGGCAATTTACAAAGTAGGGGAAACTAGTAACTGATTATATCTGGGTGACCACATTAACAAACTAGGGAACAGACAGAAATTAATCTTTTCACGTTACAGTCTTAAATTTGCCATGCATACAAATTTAACCTATTCAATTAAAAAAAAATTTTTTTTTTCCTTTTTGTCTTTTTTCGTGTCCGGCAACGGATCACAACCCTCAGTGTCGCGCCCGAACCGGACCGGACCGGCAACGGGATCGCAACCCTCAGTGTTGCGCCCGCACCTCGCTCAGCCAGTGAGCGGGAACTGGTCTGTATGTGGGATCCGAACCCTCGGCGGGAGCACCGCCGCACTCCCAAGCGGTGCACTGTAGCAGTGCGCCACCAGGCCAGCCCAAAAAAATTTTTTTTAATTATGTACAAAAGACATAAAAAACGGGTAATAACTTGCTTCTTCAAGTCACTTTAAATCAATCACAATATCAGAACAAGTCCCAAGTCTTGTTCTCCATAATTCAAACCAAATAACCCTACCCCGAGGCAACTCTGATCTTTTCCCCCTCGTCGTGAAGAAAAGCCAAAAACTTTTAAATAGGGAAAAAAGGGAAAAAAAATTCCTTGAATGCATATCAATATAAACCTATTTTTAAATAGAAAAAGAAAGTAATTTCCCTATTAAAGCACATTTCTGGGTCACAGACTATTAAAAAAAAGATGTTCCAATATATTCTGAAATGTAAGGTACTCTCCAGGTTAATTATTTATTTTTCTAGTACTTTATGGTAATTTTCAAAATTTCTAAAATGTATGTGTATTATTTTATCATCAGGTTTTAAAAATGGCATTACAAAACTGAATCATTTCAACCTTTAAAATACATCCTAATGAATTCAAACTCAGGTTTCATTATTTAATAATAAACTTGCATTAAACTCAGCAGTTGCTCAAAGGACATGGCACAGAAAGGTACAGTAGGTCCTAAGGTTTATCTTCAAAATTAACTAAAAGCTTGAGAGTATGTAATGTGTAGTCAATCCAATTTCCTACATTAGTTAAGACTTCAATGCTAAAACGCATTCAAATTGACATTCAAACTGCTAGACTTGCAAGATCCTGAAACAGTTCATAAAGATACTAAACTAGTACAGAAAAGGTGATTTACATTTTAGAAAAAATTTTAACACAATAGATAAAACAACACCAAAGTTGTCCCTAAACACTCATTCTTCAACAATTCCAAAAACAATATAAAATGTGTGTGTGAGAGATGCAGACTTTAACTCTTTAAGAATTTTTTTCTTCACAAACAGAAGAGTAATAATTAATAATGTTAAGGACTATCTGAAATGTCTATTTTAGGCTAGTCACATTTTTTAACTTTAAGATGTTTTAACACTCCATATACGTACAACTACTATGTGTCAACTAAAAATAATTTTTTAAAAAATGACGTTTTAACCTAGTATATCACCCAAGAGAAACTCCTATCAGTTCTTACATTCATCTTAATTATAATTACACTAATTCAGGACTCTGAAGATAGCATGATATAACAGTGGAATGCACATGAAAATAGGAGTCAGGAGATAACTGCTGAGTAAGTCACTTAACTTCTCTGAGCTTCTTTTTCTGTGATTTGAAGAATGTGGACCCTATGCCAGGGGCGAAAGTGCTCACATATACAATTTTACATACAACTTAGGGGATTCACAGTAACCACCTGGAACCAACCCATAGACTTCCTAAAGGTCTACATACCCCAGAGATTAAGGTAATTGCTTAGATTTCAGCCAAATCTAAAACTTCAGTGTTTCTATAAGCTCACATATACAATTTTACATACAACTTAGGGGATTCACAGTAACCACCTGGAACCAACCCATAGACTTCCTAAAGGTCTACATATCCCAGAGATTAAGGTAATTGCTTAGATTTCAGCCAAATCTAAAACTTCAGTGTTTCTATAAGCAAGTATTTTAGCAATAAAGTCATAAGGCAATTGAAAAGCACAGAAAAAAGTTCCCAACAGTAATAGCAATCAGCTTCACTAACAAAAGATTTTCAAATTCAAAAATTTTTAAACATACTGTTTCTCTTGCCTACAAAATTGTCAAATACTAAAAAACTTATAACATTCATTGCCAGCAATGCATTTTCACAAGTTTAGGTTTTGGTCACTTGCAAACTAGAGTCCCAATACAGACCCACTCCCAAGAAAAAAATACACAAGACGTTGCATAGAATTTGAGGTTTATTATCCGAGGACTTACTTCCCTTTGCCTCTCTCTGTCTTTCCCTCTGTATATAGGAATACCATCACCCTTGTACTCCTCTTTCACAGCATGCTCCCTCAAAAGGTGGGCATATCCCTTCAGTCGCTTCCTAAGAAAGGATAAGTAGAAATAATGTTTTGAGACCTGGCATCTCCAAAATGCCTTTATTCTGCCTTCACACTTGACTGAGCATTGGATTGGATTCTAGGCTAGAACTCATCTTTCCTCAGAATTTTGAAGGTAGTGTTCCACCATCTTCTCAGTTCTGGTATTGCTGTTGAGAAGCTGGTGCCATTTCTAATTATTAATGTGAAAGTGCAAAGTCTAACAACTGAGTGGTAAGACTCTCCTTCCGCAACTTGGCAAATGATGGCTTTCACTGAAGAATGTCTGGCAGGGTGCCTGGTTGTTTCACTGGAAGACTCCAAATATCAGTATTTATAAGTGTTTTCTTTGGAGCTGTCTAATTTTTTTCCAGAAAAGACTTCTTCATAAGGGATAAAACACAACTGGCTGCTAGTGTTCTTGGATCTGAGCAGTACAAGGGGGCTGGGAATTTCACCATTTAAGATGTAGCCTGTCCCCTCATTTTCAGGTGGGCATTTCTCCACCACCTTCCACAGCACCAGGTATCCCCAGGTCTGGAGCCAGTTTGGTTAACTTTCTGCACAACATAAATCTTTAACTTTTTGTGAGGGTCGGGGAAGAACAGTCATCTGCCTACCCTACCTGGAGGCGGCGTGCATAGAACCTTTCACAGACTTTAAAACATTTCCCACTTTCGGCTTCACATTTCACTTACAGCCTCAGATATCTGGTGCCTCCAATTTCTGAGTCTTTCTAGAGATTTGATATGAATTGGCTGGAATCCTAAAAGGACTTGGCACCCATTCTGCAGATATTTTATATTCTACTTCCTGGCTAAATAACCTGCTCCACCCACCTTCTATCTTCCTGAATTTTTTTTTGACATCACTTATTTGCCTTCTGTTGTTTTTGCTCTTGTAGACCTAATCCTGTTTTTATCCCTTTACTCTCATTGAATGAGGTTTGGGGACAGAGCAAAAATAAACATGTTTGTTCAATTCCCCATGCTTAAAAAGAAGACATAGTTCTTGAATGAATTTTATCTGATGCTAATCATATATCTTGGGGTGCATCCAGGTTTGTGGTACAGCTTGAGGGCCCCACTTTAAGAATAAGAATACAGAATTAGGTATGAGAGCCAATTTCAATCTAGAATGAGAAAATAAGTCATAAATTTTAACAAGTTGACAAACATCATAAAACACAGAAAAACAATATTTTTATTTTTTTGCCATTTGTTTTATTGAGATAAAAGTCACATAACATGAAATTCTCCATTTTAAACTGCACAATTCAATGTTTTTAGTATATTCACAATGCTGTACAACCACCACCACTATCTAATCCCAAAATATTTCCATCACTCCAAAAAGAAACCCACTCCTGTTGGCAGCCACTCCCAATTCTCCCTTCCCCTGTCCCCTGGCAACCACGAATATATTTTCTGTTTCTACGATTTTGCCAAGTGAAATCATACAGTATGTGGCCCTTTCTGTCTGGCTTCTTTCAATCAGCATAATGTTTTTGAGGCTCATCCATGCTGTAGCGTACATCAATACAGTACTTCATTCCATTTTATGGCTGAATAATATTCCACTGTACAGATATACCATATTTTATTTATCCATTCATCAGTCAATGGACATTTGGGTTGTTTCCATCAAACTATTTTAGATATTAGGAATAATGCTGCCATATACAAGTTTTTGTGTGAACGTATGTTTTTAATTCTCTTACATATACAGGAAAGGAACTGCTGAGTCATATAGCAACTCTATGTTTAACTTTTTGAGGAACTGCCAAACAGCTTACCACAGTGCCTGAACCATTTTATAAGTCGTACATTCTCACCACCAATGTCTGAGGGTTCCAATATCTCCACATGCTTGCTAACACTTGTTATTTTCCCATTTTTTATTGTAGCCCTTCTAGTGGGTGTGAAGTGGTATTTTATTGTGGCTTTGATTTGCATTTCGCTAATGACTCATGATATCAGGCATCTTTTCATGTGCTTATCGGCCACTGATATGTCTTCTTCAGAGAAGTGTCTATTAAAATCTTTTGCCCATTTTTTTAATTGGGTTGTTTGGCCTTTTATTGTTGAGTTGTAAGAGTTTTTATTCTGTATATTAGACCCTTATCAGATACATGATTTGCAAATATTTTCTCCCATTCTGTGAATTCTCTTTTCGTTTTCTTGATAGTGTCCTTTGAGGCACAATGGTTTTTAATTTTGAAGAAGTCCAATTTATCTTTTTTTTTTTTTTGGTTGCTTGTGCTTTTGGTGTCATATTTAAGAAATCATTGCCTATCCACGGTCTTGTGGTTCCATCTAAGAGTTCTACGATTTTTAACTATTACATTTAGACTTTAATCCATTTTGAGTTAATTCTTATGTATGATATGAGGTACGGGTCTGCCTTCATTATTTTGCACGTGGATATCCAGTTGTTCCAACACCATTTGTTGAAAAGACTAATCTTTTCCCATTGAATTGTCTTGGAACCCTTGTCTAGACTCAACTGACCACAGATGTATGAGCTTCTTTCTAGATTCTCAATTCTATTCCATTGATCTATACTCAATCCTTATGCCGGTACCACACTTTCCCACGAGTTTTATAATGTCATTTCCTATAGAGATAACAGAAAAATAATTCAGTTCTTCCTCTAGCATAGTTGAACACTATTGTTGTTGTTGTTACTGATGGCTTACAAAAGTTTCTTCTAGCACAGGGCCATTATTGGTAATGTTATATAAACCTTTAGGATTGTGGTCAAACTTGGGAAAACTCTTAACAAATCTCTTCCATGTGAAGCTGTAAGATGTGGAAGAATTTTTCACAAGCTGGTTTTTGGCATCAAACCTTATTTTTCTTCTACTAACCACATACTTCAGGTGCCAGATGACATAGGGCACATGCATATCATCATACCATCTTCAGTTCAGCATGTTTTACGTTATGATACCAGGTGAGTTAGCACAACAGGTAGTATTCCTAGAAACCATCCCCATACTGGGATGGCTAGAAATACCTTGACTGCACACAAAGAGACTGTTACCCACACAAACACATCCTGCTAAAACCCAACTAAATGTATCCACAAGTCAATCCCCAAAATGCCCACAGCCACCCAACATAGGAAAGTGTCATAGAGGAAAAGTTGGAGTAAAAAGACGGCAATCTTAGGTGAGTTTAGTTAAGTAAACTTACATCTGCAAATTCTTCAAAAATATGACCTCATACTGGCAAAGTTCTTTTTCTCGATCTAGGTGCTGATTAGATAGGTGTGTTCAGTTTGTTAAAAGTCTTAAGCTACACACTTACAACCTTTGCACTTTTTCTATGCATATACTATATAACAATAAAACTTTTTTTGGCAGCTAGCTGGTATGGGGATCCAAACACTTGACCTTGCTAGGTGTTACAAGGCTGTGCTCTTAACCAACTGAGCTAACCGGCCAGCCCCCCAGTTTTTTTTTTTTCAATAAAACAGTTTTTTTATAAATGACCATGTGAACACATTGCTAGGGTCCTTCCCAGGCCCTTGGATTGGGTCTCAAAAATTAACCTTCATCGGGGCCGGCCTGGTGACGCACTGGATAGTGCGCCGCTTGGGAAGTGCGGCGGCGCTCCCGCCCGAGGGTTCGGATCCCACATACAGACCGGTTCCCGCTCACTGGCTGAGCGAGGCGCGGGGGCAACACCGAGGGTTGCGATCTCGTTGCCGGTCCCCGGTCCGGTACGGGGGCAACACTGAGGGTTGCGATCCGTTGCCGGACACAGAAAAAGAAAAAAGACCAAAAAAAAAAAAAAATTTAACCTTCATTAATTTCAAAGTAAATCCACCTCTTAGTATACAGCAAACTGGATGTCATAAGAAACAGTTTCTGGTACCATCTCTAGTCATGGGACTTGGAGAAGACACACATGACCTCCTTAAGCAATTTGGTCACCTAAATTGAAGGATAAGTTATACTACAAACTCTAAGACCTCTTTCTAGCAGCAATTCAAGAAATATTTCCTGAGTACTTCATTGGTGTCTGGCATTACAGGTGAAGGAAACACACACACACTCTCTCTCTGTCTCTCTCTCTCTCTCTCTCTCCCCCTGTCCTGCAGAAGCTCCCAACCTAGTAAGGATAAAAGACAACGAGCAGTATTAGGTAAAAACTAATCTGGGGCCGGCCCGGTGGCGCACTGCTACAGTGCGCCGCTTGAGAGCGTGGCGGCGCTCCCGCCCGAGGGTTCGGATCCCACATACAGACCGGTTCCCGCCCCCTGGCCGAGCGG
>NW_007727535.1:324601-348249 GCF_000696425.1 Galeopterus variegatus
GGGGTTGCGATCCGTTGCCAGTCACGAAAAAAGACAAAAAGGAAAAAAAAAAAAAAAAAACTAATCTGAAATCTGAATAAAATATAGATTTGGGTACATAATAGTGTATTAATATTGGTCCATTAATTGTGACAAATGTACGATACTAATGTAAGATTAGTTGGCAATAGTGGAAACCGGGTGTGGGAAATATAGAAACTCTCCGCACTATCTTTACAATTTTTCCATAAATGTAAAACTATTCTAAAATTAAAAGTTTATTTTTAAAAAAGACAATAAGTAAGTAGACAAATAAATATGAAAATAAACTGTGGTAAGTTCTCTGAAGTTCACAGGACATTATGATGGAGATAATAAGGATAGAGTCTGCTTTAGACAGAGTAGTTAGCAACTCTTTGAGATGATACTTACATGGAAAAATAAGAAGCAAGAAGAGAAAGAAGATCTCTGCAAAAGAAAGAATATATCTAAAGGCCTGGAGGTGTGAAAGAGATTGGCCTTTTCAAGAAATTAAAAGAAAAGCAATGTAACTAAAGCATAATAGGCAAAGGAAAGTTCAGTCAACAGGGGCCAGATTACATAAGGTCTTGGATAAATCTACTTCATTCTAAGTAAATAGAAAGCCACCAGAGGCTTAAAGCAGAGGTGTAAAATCATTCAATTTACTTTTTTAAGTTATGAAGCTGCTCTGTGGAGAATGGATTGTAGAAGGGTTAAAGAAAAACAATGCAGATCTCATAGATGGCTCCAACATTCTTTGGTTCTTAACCCTGAACCATAATATTTTTCAAAACAAAAATCATTCTGGAGAGTTAAACAATTAAATTCACCTATTTGCATAAATTATTTTATTTGGATAGTGTCTGCCTTCTTTCTTTTTACCAGTCTGCTTTTCTTTCCATCATAACCCTTCTAGAGGCATATATTAGTCTGTTTCTGTTGCTTATAATAGAATACCTGAAACTGGGTAATCTATAAAGAAATAAAATTTATTTCTTACAGTTTGGAGATTGAGAAGTCCAAGGTCCAGGGAACACACCTGGTGACGACCTTCTTCAACTCAGGGTATCACACAGTGAATGGATGAGAGAGAGCACTAATCTCCTCACATGCTCTCCTTTTAAAGCCATCAGAACCACCCCCACTACCACCCATGAAACCATCAACTTATTACTCCATGAATGAATCAATCTACATTCCTCACAATCTAATCACCTCTTTAAGGCCCCATCTTTCAATGACCATAATAGGACTTCCTGCCCTCTTAACACTATTACAATGGAGATTAAGCTTCCAACACATGAACCTTTGGGAGACACATCTGACCCATACCAAGGCTGTTGAAAATTTTTATGCCATTTGCTAAGTGCTCTGTAATAAAATTCCTGGAAATTTCAAAGGTAGAACATAAAATAACCAAATTGTAAGAGGCGGAAAATGGTTATCTATTAGATTAGCATACCAAAAAAATACAGTCCAACCCCAAAAACAAAAAGTAAGCAGCAGCAGCTGCCACTGCCACCCACCAGTGACAATTCAAGAAATGACTGCAGATTCTTTGACACTTCTTCCATCAAGAGATGGAGTCTAGGCTCTCTGCTTCCACCATCTTGCAATGTGATACCCTGTGTCACTGAAGCCACCACAAAGGAAAACCCTCATCAGATGTGTTCCCTGGACTTTGGACTTCCCAGCCTCTGAAACTGTAAGCAATACATATTGTTTCTTCATAAATTAAGAGACACAGAGAGAGAGAGAGAGAGAGAGAGAGAGAGAGAGAGAGAGAGAGAGAGAGGGAATCTATGTTCCCTCCTCTTGCCATCAAGAGATGGAGTCTAGGCTCTCTGCTTCCACCATCTTGCAATGTGATACCCTGTGTCACTGAAGCCACCACAAAGGAAAACCCTCATCAGATGTGTTCCCTGGACTTTGGACTTCCCAGCCTCTGAAACTGTAAGCAATACATATTGTTTCTTCATAAATTAAGAGACACACAGAGAGAGAGAGAGAGAGAGAGAGAGAGAGATGGAATCTATGTTCCCTCCTCTTGAAACTAGAAGGGTTTGTAACTAACTTGCTTGTGACCAACAGAATGCAGCAAGGACTTCACAGGCTAAGTCAGAAAAAGAGATGCAACTTTTTCCTTGTTCCCTGGACAATTCCTGCTGGTGTCCTGAGCCAGTCATGTTAGCAGTGTAACTGCCCTGAAGCTATCATAAACTAACCCATGTAGAGAGATCACATAGAGGCTCTGACATGACCAGAAAAGAGGAATGCCCAGCCAGCCCCCAGCTATTCCTTCCAGCTCCAGTCACCATCTGAATAAACACACGACAGACCCTGAAGCAAAATCATGCAGCTGAGCCCATTCCCAAACTCTTGACCCACAGACACCATGAGATAATTAAATTATTGTTTTGTTTTGTTTTTTTTCAGCCTCTAAGTTTTAGAGTTATTTTTTATGCAGCAATACTAACAAGCCTTTATAGCAAATTTATGATGATTTGTTCAAATAACTGGGAAGAGGAGGAGAAGAATTTGTTTGACTAACAATAAGGTTGAATTTTCCAGATAGAGACCAGCTTTCATTTATTTAAGAGATTTTAAAAAGCTATGTAATAACTCACAGAAAGTAAGGTACATTTCTCCTGAAGTCAATACAATTGGCCTTAAGGGGCCAGCCCGGTGGCGCACTGCTGTAGTGCGCCACTTGGGAAGTGCGGTGGCGCTCCCGCCGAGGGTTCGGATCCCACGTACAGACCGGCTGCTCACTGGCTGAGCGAGGGGCGGGAGCAACACCGAGGGTTGCGATCCTGTGGCCGGTCCCGGTCCGGTACGGGCGCGACACTGAGGGTTGCGATCCGTTGCCGGTCACGAAAAAAGACAAAAAGGAAAAAAAAAAAAAAAAAAACCTCTACATTTTCTTTTCCTGCACCATGATTCTTCTATAGCAAAAGAGAATGGATAAATATACTTGCCAGGCCACTGAGCAGCACTTTAGCACACTACTCATTATAAATAAGAGTGTGCTGGATGTTCTCTATTGGCTCCACCCTTCACCCTAGGAGGCTGACCTTTATAGCCTATATAAAATAGGCTCCTTTACCCCTGGCTTCTAATTGGGTTTAGTATATGAGAAGCAACAACAAAGATCTCTCTAGGTTCCCACAACTACTCTCTCTCTTTGCCCTGCTGGCTCAAACATGATGCAACTTCCTATCATTGCCAGTCCCTCCATGCTGCTCTATTCCTTTTTGGATTCCCTTAACCCTTCCCATACTATTACAAGTAGTCTTTTCATTACTCTTTGGCCTACTGTGACAGTGTTAACTGTTTCCTACCAAGACCCTAACTGATAGGGAGGGGTACCTAACTCAGCCTGGGGAAGTCTGGGAAGAATTCTCAGAGCAGATAATGCTTCAGCTGTCTTAAAAGCTGAATAGATTAGGCAGGAAGACCAATTATTCAATAGGGGGGAGAGGAAGAGGGGGAGAAGAATTTGAAATGCATCTCTTAATGATATGGATGGGGTTTTCTTATTTTCAATGAGATCATATATCTATGAGTGAAAATCACTTACTGCTGGAATGAGGGTGAAGCATAAATTCTATTCCTACTTTTTATAAATGTTAGTGCTAAGAAAATTTATTCACATAAATAAGTAGATGGGAATGAAAGGAGTTTTGTTACAACAATGCCATTCCACTATTTTAATTCTTTGAGTCACAGAACAAAAAAAAATCACAAAAATCTACAATTTTAAAAAAACTTTCTGGAAAATAATGGCATTTATTTGACTTTCCTATATTTTATGAAAATTATTTTAAATGATCACCTAAAAACTTGATAAAGTCCTTTAATTTTGTTGAAAATAAAGAATGTAAACTACCTGACTTGTGAAAAGATGTTACCCTGTGGTTGGAGTCATTGCCTTCTCAACAACCTCACCAATATTCTGATTTGTCTCTTTGGTGGCCTGGACTGGAAAGCTTCTCACTACAGGACAATGTACTATTTGGAATAGCTGAGCAATGTACCTTTCTTTTGCAAAGTAGAAGGTAGAAAATATGAAAGACTAATCAATTTTTGAATCTGGAAACTGAGCCCCCTTAAAAATATCCATGGGCTTTCATTCTTTTATTTCACCCTCACTGCATACACCACTAACTGGAGTACTATTTGGTTATTTCATCCATCAAGTCTTGTCTTGTCTGTCTGTTTACACTGCAAGTTCCCTGAAAACAAGATCAGGGCCCTAACTTCTTGAAATCCTAGGGCCTATACCTCAGCGTTAGGTGTATGTAAGACTCTCAGCAACTACCTGTTGAATGAATATGTACATATGAACATATTTCGTCACTATTCCTAGTCATCTTTCTGGCTAGGGAAAACAGACTTAAGAGTTAACCAAACTGGAAATCAAAAGAAACTTGAAATATCACCAACCCCATTTTAAAGCAATAAAAAGTTGGTTTCCTACCTACCTAAAGTAAAAATAAAAATTTAAAACAACTAGGAAATGGAAAACTAAAAGATGTAAGACTTCAAATTATATTACAAAGAATTTTTGGTACATCTATCTTCATTTTTAAAGAATTGAAATGGCCATACCAACTGCTCCCTCAAAAATCTATTACTACTCTCTTGGTAAGATTTAAGGAAAAAAACTTCATCAGATAAAAGATGCTCATTTTACTTTTACTGGTTCAGAATATCTATAAAGACAGAATCTGAACAGGATCTGAACAGTAATTAAATGAGATAATAAATGAAAACACTTCAGAACCTTACAGCTATGAAAAAAATATTAAATTATCTTCCTAAATGACAGACTCCTTATATATGTAAATTTTCTTAGGTAATACTCCAGAAACAGATTTTTTTCCAGTGAATATCAGCTTGATTTTTATTTTGTTAAGAAGCAAAATTTATTAAATTATCTTCCTAAATGACAGACTCCTTATATATGTAAATTTTCTTAGGTAATACTACAGAAACAGATTTTTTTCCAGTGAATATCAGCTTGATTTTTATTTTGTTAAGAAGCAAAATTTGCAGAGTATGGTAAAAGAGGTCTATCCATTAAGTCAAATACTGACAAATGAACACTTCAGTCCTATATCTTCATAGCTTAATGCGGTCAAAATTACTAAAGTATAAATGTCAGTTAATTCAATAATGACATCACAAAGAGAGATCCCATTATTTGTTTCAAATGAGGTCCTTAAGACCATGAAAGCTTTTTTTAATTTCATAATTCTTTAATTCACAAATATTTATTGAGGATGTACTCTGTACCAAGTACTGTGTTAGAAATGGTATTGTGAATGTATCAAATGCCATTTTACTTTTCTTAAATTTAAAAAAGATTTTTCCCATCCTTCCTTTACAAAATTCCCGAGGTTCAGTTTTTAAAAAGCTCTATCAACCTCATATGTGGTATTAGATTGATATGATTCTGAATAATCCAACCAATCAATCAGTAAGTTCTCTTCTTTACTGGAGGAAGAAAGTTAAAGCCTGATGACATAAGATCATATGAAAATAAAAGCAGAACTAATTAACTACTGTTTGCAATTCTAATATAACAAGTAAAAAATTTTGTATCTGGTCCTACAACATGTAGCACTTAAAGAGTTTATATAAGAAAGCTTATACTAAAGTATGGATTTTCATTAAAAGCTGGAGTCACCTTTCACAGTTTCTAATTCTTCAACTCCATTTATTCCAAGTACACTCATTCAGACTTTGGGTTTCAGTTTTACAGGCCTGTACTCACTCTTGACACCTACCTGTACAGAAATATCCCCATCTACTGGCAAGAGGTGAAATTACAAGCTATTTTTGAAAGTGCCAGCCTGCTACAGGGCAATGTATAATGTCATAGAGACTTGATCCAAACAGCTCCCCCTTCCTAAACGCCCATGCCCCCCAAATCCTGAGCCATCCAAACTATTCTCCAAAGCTCTTTTACTTCTTACCAAAATTTGGGGAAAGGAAAGAACACAGAAATACAGTTTGTTGAATTACTTCAAGATCATTTTAACACAGTAGCTAATTATATTTTATTCCCGATATGAACATTTTATGATTCACTGGCATTCTATGGGATACAAGAGATTCATGCCTATTTAAAAAGACATATCATTTAAATCAATATCTATGTTAGTCACTGTTAATGTTGTACCTGCTCCTACAAAATGTAACATATAATTGCCTTTGACTAACTTATTTAAAACACAATCTTTGGTCAAAAATGACCATATATTTAAGTAAAACTTTACAGCTTGAGCAGTATTTTTCACATAATTTCTTACCCAGCAGATTCCTAAAATAAATAATACTGTCATTTAAATCATGCATTTATAACTAAAGGCACTGGCACAGAGAAAATAAATGATTTGCTTAAAGGCACAAACTTTATAAGTGGAATAACTAGGATCTGAATACAAATTTTATGCCTCCAAGTTCTATACTCTTTCCACAATATTCTGACTGCCTCCTACAAAATAATCAAGTATATCTTATACAGAAAATAAGATCTGGCTTATGGAATTCTGCTTTGTGACAGTTCCCAGGAATGTACTATAGTAAAAAAAAAAAAAAAAGTCTGCTTAGATTTCAATAAAATTAAGTTTCTTCCTTTCTTTTTTTTTTTTTTTTTTCCCATGCATTTGAGTCTTCCTACAGCTCCCATGGTTTGTGCACGCACACACTCACATATACACATGCATGCACACACACATTCACACACATTCATACACTTACATTCACACATGCACACACATTCACACACACATTCTACATTTCCCCCATACCCCTGGCTATAAACACTTCTAACATTTTGAGATACATTCTTTCAGTCTTTTTTTTTTTCCCCACCGGTAAGAGGATCGCAACCCTCGGCACGGTGTGGTCTGCACCACGCTCAGCCAGTGAGTGCACCAGCCATCCCCATATAGGATCCGAACCCGCAGCCTCGGCACCACCAGCGCCGCAGTCTCCCTAGTGCGCCACTGTGCCGGCCCACCACAGCCTTCTAAAAAAAGAAAAAAAAAGATCAAACTTCTTGGCAAACTATAACAAGGTCCTAAATGGGTTGGTCCTTGTTTAGAGCCTCATTCAAACTCAGTGTGTTTAGAGCCTCATTCAAACACATGTAGGATTATACAGAACTACTTATAGCTCTCCAGCACTCATTAAAGAGAATGACAAAAAGCTCTTAACCCATGCTGACACAAAGATCCTGCCTTCATGGAGCTTACAGCATAGAAACAATAAACGTCCATTAGTGAGTTAGGTGTGATACTAGAGGAAGAACCCCTTGGAGTCACAGAGGAGAGGTCAACTCAGGTCAGGAAAAGTTCTAGGGAGTTTAGAGTAATCCTTGAGTTGAGACTTAAAAGATGAGCAAGAATTGCAAGGAGCAAGGGTAATCCCAAATGAATGATATATACTTAGCTTTCCGCACAAATTCTAAACAGGCTTTATAGACGACTTGGGTTCTGACATGTACTTAACCTCTCCCAGTCTCAGTTTCTCCTACCTCAGAAGTAAAAGTGGTAACAGATGTAAACTTAACACTGTCTGGCACTTATAAGCATTCTATACATATCAGTCATACAGAAACACATAACAATACTGGCTACAACAGTATATTTCAAGAGTCCAGCATTCTAAGACAGTTACAGTAAACAAAAATGAGGGCAAAGAGAGAAAAGCCAGTAAGAACAAGGCTAAACAATCTATCACCATATCAGCCAGGGTCAAAATAGTTCTCTCTACAAACCATGATGATATCCTCACACTATATATTACAACACCACAATAATTTACATTCATAATGATACTGAATCACAAATAAAACATTAAGTTCTGTTAAGTGTGGTCTATTTGAAAAGCGTAAAACATACTACGTCTTTAAAAGATTCTCATCAAAAATGACGAAACAAGGGCTAGATGGTTAGCTCAGTTGGTTAGAGAGTGGTGCTAACACCACCGAGGTCCAGGGTTTGATCTGATCCCTGCACTGGCCAGCTGCCAAACAAACAAACAAACAAAAAACACTAAAACAAAAATCTGTGTAGCCTAAGTGTGACCCTCCATTTACTTTGAAAATTGAGTTATATGCTAAATATGCAAAACTATATGCTAAAAAAATGAGATGTTAGTATGTTGTGATAATAATAGCTCAACCAACAGGAAAAAAGTAGAAGTCTTGATTAAAACACATACACACACACTTCATTCACCATGAAAACCAAACTACATAAAGCTCCTAAGCATGTTCTACTGTCTATCTTAAAAGGGTTAGACTAGAAGGGAGAACCTAAGAATAAGGAAGGAGCCACATTGGCTTTCTCCTCAGAAACAAAGAAAATAAAATTAATTGGGGACATTCAGATCACTAACACCCCTAGAATAAGTCATCATGGTGTACAGGTACATTCATACTTAGAAACCTGTGAGAAACAATGAAGTTGTAATTTTAAGGCCCTGAGTCAATAAAATAGTCAGTAAAACAATATTAAGATACTAGTATATCAAAAGTGAGATTTTTAAAGTTAATTTTCCTAAAGTTATAGTCAAGGTCAACCCCCTTACTGCCAACAGTTTCATAAATTAATAACATGAGGAGCAACATATAAAAACATTGAATTTACAAAAAGGTCTGAAATAAATGTTCTGGAGAAGTAATCTGTTATTTCTCCATACCTAAGAATTTAAAATATTAGATATTATGCTAAACTGCTATTTCTAGCCTTTGGTTTTCAAAAACAATAATGGTATAAAAAATTACCCCAAATTTTATTTCTATAACCAAATATAAAGAATATTTTCTATCCAAACCGTTGCAAGAAAAGCCTTATATAAGATATTCATACAAGGGTGGCGTTGCTGCTAAGCTCGTGTGCGGCCGAGGTGTCTGCAGCGGCTGAAGCGAAGAGAGTTTGGCGCGATGTCTCACACCATTTTACTGGTACAGCCTACCAAAAGGCCAGAAGGCAGAACTTACGCCAACTATGAGTCTGTGAATGAATGCATGGAAGGTGTTTGTAAAATGTATGAAGAACATCTGAAGAGAATGAATCCCAACAGTCCCTCCATCACATACGACATCAGTCAGTTGTTTGATTTTATCGATGATCTGGCAGACCTCAGCTGCCTTGTTTACCGAGCTGATACCCAGACATACCAGCCTTATAACAAAGACTGGATTAAAGAGAAGATCTATGTGCTCCTTCGTCGGCAGGCCCAACAGGCTGGGAAATAATTGAGTTGGAAGCATTAGGGGGTTGGGGGTGGCTTGGAACACAGGTATGTACAGCTTGCTGTAGTGGAAGTTTTGTATTATAGTAATCCTGTTTCCGTTTTGTTATACTCTAGCCAAGATTGAATGTATTAGATGAAATGTGACGATCTTATTCAATCTGAAGCCCCTTTTGCCCCCTTTTTTTACTTTAACATTTTTTTGATGATTTAGATGGAAGTTCTTTGTCAGTTAATGTTGGTTCCAATCCTTCAAAACTATTCATATCTGCTTTATAACATTCACTGTAGTAACCCTTCTTCAAGATGGGGTAGGGGGTGGTAACACAGTTTAGTTTTGCCCTCAAGATAAAGTCTTAGTGAAAAATAAATGTTCTTTAGTTATATTAAAAAAAAATATTCATACAAGTATAATGCTATATAAAAATTTTACATTTTATAATCAATTTGCTTTGGAAGTACTGGTTGACATTCACAGCATTACCATACAACCCATTTAAATGATCAAGTGTCAATGCATTATAGAGAACAAGAGAAGTAGCTTGATGGACCAAATCAGATTTTAACCACCAATGGCCTGAGGAATCTCAAACTTGCAACTAAATTAGCCCTGCTTTCCTAAGCATCAAATACCAATTGATGATGATTTTAGGACTATGTGAAAAAGACTAATATCTTTTGTGGGCAGAGATCTCATGGCTCAAATATTTCCTCGTGTGTGTGTGTGTGTGTGTGTGTGTGTGTGTGTGTGTGTGTGTCTGTGTGTGTCTGTGCAAGAATTGTTTACACCTTTCAGTAAAGGGGCAATTCTACATTAAGGATATAATTGAATAACTACAGTTCATAATGCACCTTGGAATCATAGGCACTCTATAAATTTAAAATACTACCATGGTATTAATCTAAATAAAGCAAAGAACAATAATTTTAAAATATCTTATAGGCCAATTGTATTGTAAACCAAATAAAAATCCACTGTAGGACTCGCCCCTCCCCCCCTTTTTAGGTGATTTTTTTCTCTATTAGAGAATACAGACCTAGATGAACTGTTAAACACTTAGTCTAAAGGTATGCCAAACACTTCTTAAGGTCTTAACAAAGAATCAACTTTTTTTCTAAACAAAATGAGGCCTAGGTTAAATATTTTATTTGGCTTCTCAAGATGGACTGAGAAGTTGGGCACCAGCTCCAGACCAATTCCTGGACGCACATCAAACACTGCCCTGTCATTTATCCAGTCAGTCAAAACAATCTTTTCCATCTAACCCTTTAATATTTATGTCCTAAAAAGTTGCTAATTGAATCCAGCTCTTGAGATCTATTTGTTAAAATCTATACCATCTAATTTGTAAACGATGAAAAAATATATGTTAACTTTACTGGCAAAACAAGAGATTCCACCATATGTAACGTAAGGGGGGAGGACAATGGTTTTAATATTTGTCAAATTTTAAAAGAAAACTATTCTAAGACAAATTCCCAATGGTTTTTAAGAAATTGAGAGTACTTCAAACTGTTTTTACAATTAAGGGGATGCAGAGTATTTTAAATTCCTCAGAAAAATCTGAATGTACAAAATCACTCTAAATTTAATCCAATGCTACCTCTCCCACCAAAAAATAAGTGTAATCTTTTCTCCTAACAAACTTTACTCATAAATTTTTCATGTGCAGGGGGCTTAGTGTCCAGCCCACTTAAGTACAAGCTTTTGTCTGTGCAGGGCAGACTGCATTTATTAGACGCCCACTGCGTGCGGCGCTCTCTGAGAGGCTGGAGCGAGTAAGGTTAGAACGGAGTCCGCTGCCCTGCGGGAATTTAGCGTCTTTCAGGGAAGGGAAGAGACACTGTCCCCACACCGACCGTTCCAGGAAGTCCCTAGGAGTGCTTTGCTCCTCGTATTGTAGTTGCCACCTTCATCCAGGACTCACCTGTTGGACGGGATCGGGTTACCTGCCTGCTCCGGCTCTTTTTCCAGTTGCAGCGCGAGGACAGGGAGATGATACTAATGCTTTAAAGGGGTTGCTAACAAAATAAATCTTGGAGAGCAATGTATGAAAAGTTTCCCATATAGTACTGTATTTCGTTATCTGAGGAGGAAAAAATAAAAAAAGAAAAAAGTAGACCTTACCCTGTAATTGCACTGCTAGAAACTTATTCTTGACGAATAAGTAACAACAGAAAAGATGTTCTTTGCAAAGTTTGGTTAATAACAAAAGATGGATAAGGGAACAGCCTAATGGCAAATTATATTACATCAACCCCATTGATTTTCATGCGGCCGTTTAATCGAGTTTATATATAATGCAAAGTTTAAAAGCAGAATAAAAATTGTATGTATACAAGCAGCACAATGAAAACTACTAAAGATAACAGCGTAAGGGATGTTTTGTGTGCTTTGTTAGTTTTGCTTATAGCTGTTATAACAATACAATTTCAAATGTTTAGAAAAGTCCAGTGCCTGTCATATAGTAAGTACTCAATAAATGTTAGTTCATGTGTTAGTTTACAGTAATTATATTGAAGGGGATGAACAAGGTTGGTCACAATATAGGCCAGAAAAATTCCATGGTGTTGGGGATGTCAGGCCACTGCTGCTTCCTACTCTCCTCTCCTAAGGCGGGAAGAGTGTCTGTAGGTAGTTCCATTTCCCACCAAGGCCTTTGGGTAGGTGCCCTCTGGGGATAGTTCAAGAAGGAAAAGGAAAGGAGACTGAGAATCATCTAATTAACAAGTTGGGTTTTCTTTTCTCTTCCCTATTCCCTTAATTTCTAAAGTTCGGACTTTACCCCAAAGCTGTTGTCATGCAATAAAACGATTGCTCAAAAACAACATAATATCTTTTTCCTCTTCCCCGTTCCCAGCCTTTTCATGACTACAGAAACAAATTTCCTTAAATAACAACAAAATTTAATCACCATAGCCTGAAATAAACCAATTTGCATGTAAAAATATAAGTAAATGTTTAATAAATGTCTAATATATATATTAAACCTAATTCAGTATCAGTCCTTGCTTTTAATTCATTGGTGAGACACTATTCTCCACATGAAGTTACCTCCATGAGCATTTCATCAGTCTGGATACAGCCCTACAATTAAAAGTGATCCAAAAATTATATGAAGTCAGACTAAAAGTACAAGGGACAGTGCTAGAAATTCATTCAACAAATACCAAATGCCTACTACGTGCAAAGCAATGAACAAGATCCTTTAGAAATGCTTCTTTGTACTACAGAAGATCAGAAGATACATGAATCAATTTGAACAATATCTGCTATCACAATTTAAAGAGGCTGGATAGTGTCAATAAATTTAGCAAACTGATGAATGCATACACATTTGCTATATTCTTAGGGCACACACTTTATTCCTTCCCATCCACTAACATAACTTGTAGCTTTGTCTTAGGTAATAGAAGTTAGGATTTCAGAACTGATGGGGGGCCTGGGGGATACTGCTTGTTGTGAAGTTTAAAGCAGTACACTCAGATATGCAAGTGACAGGGAAGAAAAGTGTATACAGGCATCATGTGCAGAAGACGACTGTTTAGGCTTGCCTGTGTGTAAGTTTAAACCTTATTGTCTAAAACAAAGATTCAAATAAGAATGATATTTTAAGTCCATTCAATATACTGGTAATGATCTTTTTCTTAAGCTGGTTACATGGATATTCGTTTTATTATTATAGTTTTCCTTACCATGTTAAATATTATTTGACATTAACTTCAAATATTTAATAAAAAGTAAAATTAAGTAACTAAAGGTTTAAAATGAAGTAAAATAAATGATAAAATAAGACAGACTAGTACTAGTAGGAAAGTCATTTTGAATCCATCTCTTAGTTCAGTGGTCTCAACTAGCCCAAGACGAGACTATAGAGATGATTGGGTTAGAAGTCTTTTTTAAAATAAATAAATAAACAATTATATTTTCTCCCCATTTAGGATATGTTTAAAGTGTACGTTATAATGAAAATATGCAGGGAAATACCAAAGTGATAGTTGGAACTTGGGAAGAATAAATAAGAAAATTAACTGAGGGTTGGGAACCTTATATAATAGCAATCATATGCATCCAGATGTAACAGTCTTTGAGAAAAGGATAATAGCACTGGACATGAAGATAGGGCCATTCTCTAACTACACAGCAAATATTACCATGAGATTCACCCATTCAGCTAACATTTACGGAGCTCTTCTACTTGGCTTTGAAGGTACTGAGATGGAAAAAATAATTAAAGGTCAGTCTAGTGGAAGAGAATTTTGGGAAAGGAGGAAGGAAGGAAGTGATAACCAAAAAATCTGCTCTGACCAGGTCAGCTAAATTATAGTGCCTGGGGAGGTCTGGGATAAGTCAGTAGTCTCGACTACCTGTCCTGAAAAACGTTATCATAAGATCATTTTTACCTAGAAACAGACTTAATGGCACCAGAAAGCCATAAAATAACCTAAAATGCTTCTTGTAACCCTTATATAACCTAGTAACAATCCCAAATCTATATATCATGTACAACCAATAGAAAACCTGATGAAGAAATTAGGCAGGGCTGTCTTTCTCTCTCTCGCCTTTGACCCTTACCCCTTCTTGTGATTATAAAATGCTTAGCTCTCCTGGCCCTCTTTGGAACACACTTCTCAGGGCGACCTATGTCTCTCCCTGGTTGCAATCGTCATCTTGGCTCAGTAAGTCCTTGCTCTATGTATTTGGCCTCAGTTTCTTTTTTAGGTCAACAGTAGGAAGGAAGGAAAGAAGGAAGGGAGGACAGGCTCTTATTAACCTAGCTTGCATGTAATTAATGGCGTTTTTTCACCAATGGCTCTCACACCTAGGTCATCTGGGATTGAAAATACAGGTTCCTAGCACCATCCAAGACCTATTGAATCAGAGTTTCCTGCAGTCAGGCTGAAGAGTATTTGTAAAACTGCACACAGGACACTGTGGCGCACAACCGAGTTTGGGAACTTTTATCCCAGTGGTTCTCAAACTTCAGCATGAATCAGAATCACCTAGAGAGCTTGTTAAACACAGATTGCCGCCTCCCACCCCCCCTGGATCTTCTGATTGGGTCAGTCTAGGGTGGGGCTTGAGTGTCTGCATTTCTAACAGGTTCCCATGTGATGCAGATGCAGTTCATCAGCGAACCACATTTTAAGAACTGCACTATTCTAAATTACACTGTTAAGGAAAGCTCAACTTTCATTAGATTAAATTTCAGCATTAGATGCACTGAATTGCTTCATTATAGCAACACTTTTAGATTTTTTTGAGTTAAAAAAAAGGGAGGAATAACAATTCTTAGGAAATTCATCCTTTGCTTTCTTACTAAAATAGAAATTCACTTCCAACGCAAATTGTGCCTTCTCATACAGGTGGGAAATCTTTTCAAAGGCTTTTTATTCCCTTATGACTTCTGGAATTGTACACCTTTTATTGAACCATTGTTTTAGGCATCTGTCTCAAGTATACTGACATCACCTATTTCATACCAATAAAATCAGTCTTTTTCCATAAATGCCACTTAATAGAACCTTCTGATGAAAATGCTATAACAGCAACTTATTACATAGCATTTTTGAGCAAAAGTTTTAAACTTTTTCATTAACACATTTTACTAATCACATGAAGTAATACTCTTTATCGTAGACCATAGGTGAAAATCTACACACTGTTATAATAATACTTTAAACTTTTTGTTTAAAACATGTTTCGTTTTTCCAGGGCTAATGTTAAATTTGATGTGACTTTGCAAGAAAATGCTTACCATCTGTGGTTGGCATTTTTCTTCTGCTCCAGCCATTAGTATATTTTTCACATAGAAGAGTTGTCTCCAGTAATAAAAAATCTGTCTGAGGTCAGGTTATGTTAGTAATGTTACTCCTGCAAAGCTATTTTTGTAGTGTAAATTTCAGATTTAATACAGTTTATGCACCATGGAAAAAAGCAAACATCAGGTGCTCAGCAGTTGATACCACTGCTTAGAAGTCAACTTTTTCATTCTTAAAATATCATGAATTTAACTTAATTTAACATTAGATCTAACTTCCTCCAAATCAGATTATAACTGATAAAGCAGCCACGCACAGGCCCCCATGTCCTTGCTGCTGTCAACCGGACCCTCCCTCCCCCATCGCCTCCTCTGCCTATGCCTGTCCCAGCTCCTCAAAGTTGGTTCACTAAAAACCCCTCATGGACAGTCCTATCCTGACAGGGTTTAGGATTAAGTCACATTCCGAGAAGTTCCCTATGACCCCTTCTCCAACTGCCTCCCGGCAGACCTGGTCCCCAGTGATGGCAGCGGGGGTCATATCCCTGACCTGTGTCTCTCCAGGTCTGGGCTCCCCATGCCACTTGCCTTTTGCTCTCTGCCTTGGTGTACTAAGATGGTAGTCCCTGCACACATCCCCTCCTGAGGAAGTCTGCCCCCACCTATTGCTCTAACAGTGTCCTGGGCCCCATCCCAGGACACACTGACTCAATCAGTGGGGGTGGCGCCCCTGAATTTGCATTTCTAATACTGCCGGTGTAGAGAAGCCACTTTGAGAACCAATGCCATACATGAGGGATGAGCCTGGGTAGCCGTGTTTGTAGGAGGTGGGCTTGGCCTCAGCTGATTGAGCCAAAGGTGGATGGCTCACCAAGAAGCCAGTCGGATTTTCTCTCCTTGGAAAATAACATAGATACACGGGGAGATTAAGCTAGCCATGAGGAGCTGAGTTGAGAGATCATAGAGTTAGCAGCTTCGGAAGCCGTTTGAAAGCCATAGTGAGGTCTTTTCAAGTAGATAAGCAAAAGAGGAAATAAGTCTGTAGAAAGACTGACAAAGCAGACAGAGAGAAGCTGAGATAAGAGTCTTCCTAACCCTAAAGAGGGAGACAAAGAGGGCAACTGACAGATTCCCTGCCAGTCCTCCAGGCCCAGGTGGACTTCCTATGTTTCATTTCCAAGGGATTTCACTGCAGGATAACCACCCCCTTGCTTAAGCAAGTTTCAGTGGGCCCCTGTTCCTTTCATTCACTTTGCACTTAGAATCCCTTTTCCTCTTCAGGACTGTCCCCAAAGACCCTTGATTGTCTCTCTCTCTCTCTTTTTTTTTAAAAATCTGATTGTCTGTCTTGATCATGCCTATTCTTCCCCAGAACTGGAGTCTCACCTGCAACCCAGCCTGTGGCTTGAATCCTACCACCCAGGGGGCAGCACTTCTAGAATCTAGAACACTTCTAGAATTTAGAGTCTGTGGCTTGGATCCTACCACCCAGGGCCAGCACTTCTAGAATCTAAGTCTAAAGCATATGGCTATTGTGCACTTGAAACATGGCTAGTGATGTGCTGCAGGTGTAAAACATACATTGGGTTTAGAAGACTTAGTATGGGGAAAAAAGCAAAATATCTTATTAATACTTTTCATATTGATGACATGTTGAAATGATACTATTTTGGATATATTGGGTTAAATAAAATATAGTATTAAAGTTAATTTCGCCTATTTCTTTTGACTTTTTTCAATATGGCTACTAGAAAATTTGAAACTACAAATGTGAGTGACATTATGTGTCTATTGGACAGTGGTGGTTTAGAGGTGATGGTCATCTACCCATGTACCCCCCCAGAATGTTCGCGAACAGCTGGATTCTCCACCAGAGGGCTCTGCACTGTGCCTAGCATCAGACTTTGCCTGTATCACCCTTTAGACCTTACTTTACCGACTCAACTCCCCAACCAATTTCTATGGCTAGGCTAGTTCAACAGCAACTATCTCACCAAGTAAGAGTGGAAAGATCTGGTGCCAGGACCCTCTTCCAGCTCCTATCACAACCACATAGTTTTGCCTTAAGTCGACCATTATGCCCTGTGCCTAAGTCTTAAAACTGAGCAGATCTTGAACAGCAGATTCATGTGTTCAGTAGAGAGCTGGGCTGGATGACCTCTGATATGGGTTGAATTGTGTCCCCCCAAAAGATATGTTGAAGTCCTGACCCCTGGTACCTGAGAATGTGTACCTATATGGAAATAGGGTCTTTGTAGATGTAATCAAATCAAGATGAGTCCATAAGAGTGGGTCCTAATTCAATATGTCTGGTCTACTTTTAAGAAGAGGAAAATGCCATGTGAAGACAGAGACACAAAGGAATAATGCCATGTGATGACAGAGGCAGAGGCTGGGGTGACGCAGCTATAAGCCTAGGAATACTAAGGATTGCTGGCAATACCAGAAACTAGGAAGAGGCAAGGAGAGATCCTACTCAGAGTCTCAGAGGGAGCATGGCTCTGCAAACACCTTGATTTTGGACTCCTAGTCTTCAGAATTGTGAGAGAATAAATTTCTATTGTTTTAAGCCACCCAGTTTGTGGTATTTTGTCACAGGAGCCCTATGAAATGAATACCACTTCTAAGTCCCTTTCATACCTTATCATATACGGTATAGGTAACATGGCACATTGCAGAGCTGATTTTTTGCTATTTGTTGCATTTACAATACTGTGCTTTTTTAAACAACAGGAACTCATGTAAATCTAGGCCGTTTTTATGTATCCATTTTCAAATGTCTTACGTATACAAACTAGCTTGTTATGTTGTGAATTTTGAGTTAAAAGAGAATGTAATTTGAAGAGATTGCATATTTTCCAAAGCCAATTTGGTGATTTAAGCATGGAAGTATTACAATTAAATGTTTGAAAAGTTATCTGTGCATGTTTTGCTGTAAGCTGATAGCATGAAGCAACACATCTTTTTGGGATGAGGTAGCAGCCTCAGCCCCGGGGGAAAGGGAGCGGGGGCATCACCCGACTACAACTACTTTGGACAACTGAGCAACACGAGCAATTTCAAAAAAAAGTCATATCCAATCATCTTCAAAATACAAGCTGTAGTAGCTACAACACGATTCTCTAAGGGTGGGATGGGAGGAGATGTGGAAATATTTGTACGATGCAGTCTTTATGGGTAATGCAGGGAATACGGGCCAGGATGAGATCAACATGACTCGTAAGCCCATGGGTCAATGTCAGACCATGGTTTAAAACCCTTCAATGGCTGCTAATTGCCTGTAGGATCCAATCCAAACAGCTTTGTGTGGCACTCCTGGCATTGCCAGTCCTCTGCCCACCTCTTCAACCTCATTTCCTCCTTCTCCTCTGCTCTGCCTGTGCCAAAGAACTCAAGGCTCTCATCTTTCAGGTTCCCGTTGCCCCACCAGGGTTAGTTTCTCTTCTTACCTTCAGACACCCAGGAGGTACCTACTTTCTGGTCTGTCTGCCCTATAAAAACAGGAAAGCGTATCATGAATCTTTTATGTAATGTAATTGACTACTTGATTGATTAACAAATTGTATTTTAGTGTGAATGTGTCTGCTAATATATTACTTAGAGTTGTGTCATTTTGATTAATTACAGATCATTGAATGGAAGAACCACTAGAGATCATCTACCGTGTTCTCCCTCTCGATGAAGAAAATTAGGCTATTTTCTGACCTCTTAAAAGACAGTCCTATGCCTTTTATAGTGTGTATACTTCTGATCATCACAGACTCTGACAATAAAGTCAATTATCCGGATACATCCTCTACATTATTAGGATCTTTCAGGTAGCACCCCCAAAATGAAAGACCAAAACTTGAGGCCCCTCCTCGAGGTAGGGCTGGACTAACGTCAGGGCCTCCATTATGGGAGGCCTAATCCCAATAAGATCTATGGCATGATCTATCATATGAGGAACTAAAGAGAATGCAAGTGCTCTGTAGGCAACTGGATTCCAAGAGAAACTGTGAACTCCACAGTGGGGTCAGTTGTTCCAACTTTCCAAAGCCTGACTCAGTTAAAGGGGAATGAGAGGTCAAGAGTATTCCATTAACTGATCCCCTCCACATGTAAGAAAACACCGGGGGTGAATGAGAAGCAAACTCCCTGTGCTATTCATTAACAGCAGAGTCAATAAAGTTCAAGGTCATTATAAAGCAATGTCATTTTGTATTTTCCAAATGATGACGGAAGAAAATGTTTAAATGTACTCATTTGGGGGGCAGGCTGTGGAGATATTTATGGAGCAAGATGAGTTATTTAAGTCTAGAGATGCATAGACATAATAGAACTGGAATTTCTAAGTAATTGTTCTGGTATTAGACTCTCAGTGGCCATTCCTTTCTTATAGCTTGTTATTGTGGGTTTCAAATCCTACACACTGAATTGGTTTTGATCTTCTTGGAAAGGAATTTACAGATATATATCAAAACACATGTTATATCCTATAATTCTATTCCTAGGAATCTGTTCTAAGGAAATAATCAGAGGTATGCTTAAAGACATATACAAGGTTATTCACCCCAATACTATATATAAGAACAACAAATTGAAAGCAATTTAATGTACAAAAGGAAGTTGATTTAAAAATATGGGGTATATTCGTATGATAAACTATTATGCAACCACTGAAAATCATGTTTCCAGAGACTTTACTTTTTTCTTCAGATAGTTTTATATTAAAAAAATGAAAATTCCTCTTCCTCCCTCTCTCCCCAGAGGAAATAACCATTGTGAATTTGGCATGTATACCTTTGGCACAGGTTTTCATAGTTTGTTTATTTAGTGACATAAGAGAATGTTCAGAATATGAATATATAAACTTTTAAAAATCAGAAAACCAAAATATATGTGAGGAATGATCCCAATCCCAATTCTTAAATAACTATACTTATACATACATTCATTCATAATGATATTTACTAAGACTATACTAGGTGCTGAGTGTTGTTCCTAGAGCTTGTAATCTAGTGGAGGAAGACATATAACCTACAAGGAGAGAATATATATAAAATACAAAGAGTAAGAAGGGAACTCTCCATTACTTTCTAGATTGAATTTTCAGTGCCTAGGTTGTCAATCACAGTGATTCTCCAAAGTTTTACTGATAACATCGAGACAAAGATTTTACCTCTTTTCCACCGGACAAGCCCTGCTGGGCCATATCATTGCCCTCAATGGCAGACACTGTCTGAGATCAGAGTCAACACAGAGGAAGAAGATCCAAGAGGTGAAAAGAGTGAAATCTGATCTTGATTATCCCAGCCATTTCTGAAGTCACCACCTAGTTTAGGTCAGGTTTTCAGTCACTCACTCACAAGAGTCCTAACTAATAGATTCAGGGAAAACAGAGGAAGAAGATCCAAGAGGTGAAAAGAGTGAAATCTGATCTTGATTATCTCAGCCATTTCTGAAGTCACCAACTAGTTTAGGTCAGGTTTTCAGTCACTCACTCACAAGAGTCCTAACTAATAGATTCAGGGAAGCAGAATTTCTGGGGTGGAAGTTGCAATCTGCATTGCTAACTAGGTCCCTATGTGAATCTTCACTGAGGAGATAAAGAATTTGCTCCAGAACACAGGCTAGTAAAGTTTTTTGTAAAGGGCCAGATAATACTTTAGGCTTTCTGGGCCACAGGGTCTCCATTACAACTACTGGACTCTGGTGTTGTAATGTAAAAGCAGCCATACATAAATGGGTGTGGCTGTGTTCTAATAAAACTTTATTTACAAAAGTAGGCAGTGGGCCAGGTTTGGCTCACTGGCCATAGTGCCGACCCCTGCGCTAGAGCTAGAGCCATACGTAGAGAGAAAAATGCTAAACCCAGGAGGGTCAGTAGGATTCAGTAAAGTATTTTTCCAAGATCTGTGAAATCTGAAGCCATTTAATAATTAAAGGAAAGAAGCCAATATTATTATAAGAAGAGCTAATATTTATTGAGGGCTATGTGCTAGCTGCTATACTAAGGGATATATCATTTAGGATGCTTTTTGGTTAGCAAGGAACAGAAAACCTAATTCAAACAGGCATAATAATAAAGAAGATTTATCATATCATATATAACAAGTCATTTTGAGATAGGGTTGATTTGAAGGTTGGAGTTTTAGTGGTTTAGCGATTTATTCAAGGAGCCAGGTTCTTCCCATCTAATGCCAATGCCTTCCTCAGGAAACTCCCTCCATGACCACAAGATGGCGGCTGCAGTTCCAAGCCTCCCATCCGGACCAAACAGGATAGCTCCAAAGCTTGCCTCAAAACCAAGTAAAATTGAGCCAGTTATGAAACCTGTGATGTCACTAGGCCTCCCTAGCAGGGTGTACTACTTAGCTTTTGCTGAGTAACAACCAACCCAATAATTCAGTGCGTAAAACCACAATAATTTATTTTGCTCCCAGTTGTATGGGTCAGCAATTTGGGCTGGGCTTCTGGTCTCAGCTGGACTCACTCATGCATCTTTGGTCAGATGGCAGGTTACCTGGGGACTGGCTGGTCAAAGATGGCCCCAGGTAGGATGGGTTGCCTTTGCTCTGCATGTTCCCTTCCCTCTGCTTCCAGCAGGCTAGCTAAGGCTCGGTCACATGGAGGCTGGGCAGGGTGCCTCGAGGGAGAGTAGAAATACACAAGGCCTCTGATGCCTAGCTGGGATCTAGGAAGAATTACTTCTTGAATAGGGACTGAGCTGAAAAAGGATTTTCTTTTCTCATTTCACAGAAAGACTGATGCTCAACACTTCTGTGCAACAGCATTCAATGTCCCATTCTCATGTTTGTATTTCAAGGGGTGTTCAGTAGTTTGGCCTGTCTCATGGCCAACTCACCTAGGCTTCTTAAGGACAAGGACTCTTAACAAGAGCTGGCAGATGAGGCCTGGAAGTAGGACGTGGATTCAGTATGGAAAGTTAGAAAAGCAGATGCATGGTCAATGGATTGAGGCTGGGATAAAGCCACATGAGGAGAGCATCTGAAAACCAAATATTTAAACCCAAAGGCAAAATTCCACAGAGTCTATTTGTATCCCCCTCACCCCCAAAAACATATTCCATATGGCAATCAAGAAACCACAGCCATATTTCCTACTATTCTGGTAAAGTAAACATAAGTTATACATTCATTCAACAAATATTTATTGTGCTGAACCACATCAAACTTGAAATGAATAAAATTCTTTCTTAATTTTCAAGTTGCTGTCTTTTAAAAAAATCCTTCAGAATGTCTTATGACATTGTTATAGGGGCTGAGGGGGTTTCTCTCAATATCAGAATTCCTTTATTTACAAATTTATTAAAACATTATGATCTAATCTATCTGAAAAGATTGTTATGTATTTTTTTCTGAATTCATCTGAACTCATTCACTGCTATCATTAACAGTTTAAATCTATGACCACATGTAGGCATTTAAAACATTCTAGAGTTAATTTCTAAGGAAAGACAAAGAGCACAAGTAAGTTGTATTTCACCTTACGAACCATTCAGAAATTCACAGCATGAGGCTTGGCCCACAGCATTTCTGCAAGTGGAATTTGGCTTGTGCAAATTCTTATAACAAAAGAGGGATTACCAAAACAAGCAACTTTCTCTAAATACAGGTGAAATAATATTCTTACAGAGTAAATCCTCACAATGTGAAAATACACAGAGTCAGTTCACTAAACGTTCTCTAAAATAGTTTTCCATCGAACTGAAGCCATGAAAAGTGATTCAACCTGTCAAGACGGGAGGGAATCTCTCTCCTGCGTAACTGTGCCGGAGACCCGAGGGAACTCGGAGCAAGTGAGGTGAATCTACCCACCCCAGGGCACAGCAGCCTGGAAGGAGGGGGTCCCATCGCTGAAGTTATCTCAGCTTATTCTTGGGAAGAAGATGAACAGAGAAAAATGTTCACGAATATGAATACTCACATAGAAAATACATAGAATATAGAAATAATAGAAAATAGGGCTGGCCGCTTAATTCAGTTGGTTAGAACGAGGTGTTGTTACACCGAGGTCAAGGGTTCAGTTCCCCTTACCCCAGCTGCCTCCTAAAAAAACATATATATATATAAAATAAAAACAAGAGCTATCTGCTGCATTGTTATGTTCATTGTGAATTTCCTTGTTAAAAACAGCAATTTCCAATGTGCCATTTGTGATTATGTTATAGAATGCCACATGGCCATTAAAAATGCCAAGTAGGTAAACTATATTAATACATTGAAATGTATATTTGTAATAAATTTAAGGTTAGAAAAATGTTAAGGACATTGAGTTAGGCATCATCAAGTGGTGCCTATTAAAAAAGAGGCTAAGAATACGCGACTGAGTGGAGTGATTGTTTAAAAGAAAAAGTAGTTTGTATTCCAACGGTAAATTTTAAGTTATCTTAATATCTAGAAGATCAGTTAAATAGATTATGGTACATTCATACTATGGAATGAATGCAGCCATTAAAGTAATACTGTAGAAATATATTTATTAAATATATACATATAGGGCCGGCCCGGTGGCGCACTGGATAGTGCGCCGCTTGGGAAGTGCGGCGGCGCTCCCGCCCGAGGGTTCGGATCCCACATACAGACCGGTTCCCGCTCACTGGCTGAGCGAGGC
>NW_007727535.1:348259-357920 GCF_000696425.1 Galeopterus variegatus
ATATATATATATATATATATATATATATATATACACATATATATACATATATATAATTATTAAATATTTTTATTTATATTTCTCAACATGGGAAATATGCTTTCAACATGCCATCAGGTGAAAAAAACCTTTAATAATATAGCATTACTGTATAAATTCATTTTTTAATAGAAAAATATCCTATATAATGCACATTTAAACATCTTAAAGGAAACATATCAAAATGTAACTAGAGGCATTGTTTCTACTTTTTTTTTGGTGTCTGGCCAGTATAGGGATCCAGCCCTGGACCTTGGTGTTATCAGCACCACATTCTAATCAACTGAGCTAACTGTCCAGGCCCTTAGAGGTTGTTTCTAGATAAGGGGACCATGGGGATTTCTATTTCTTGTTTTGGCCATATTCATATTTTCCACTTTTTCCTTTAATAAACATCTATTGTTCATGGAATAAGACAGTTGAAATTGTGACTTTTACCAAGGGAAAATATGCAAATAAAAAAGAAATAAAGGAAATATACCAACTGTCAACAGTGGTTTCCACTGGATGATGGCAGAATAGGGGAGTTCATTTTCTTCCTTAACTTTGATGTTTTCTGAATTTTCCACAAAGAGCACGTATTACAATCATATTTACATATATTAGTAATGTCAGATATTACTAATACATATTATTTCACCCCACATTGGATGAATGGGCAGAGGAAGAAGTGGTTACACAGTTAGAAAAGTCACTTCAATAAACAAAATAAAAACTTCTGCATTATCATTAACCGTTATAGATTCTTTCTTCAGAAACGTCTGATTGTCAATAGTAGGATTCCTAAACAAAGCAGATAAAGGGGTCATTTGCATATTTTGGACACCTTCGTGTTAATTCAAATGGTGGAGGAATTCTTAACTCAACACCCCCCATTTCTGTGGTCACAGTGCCTCTCCGTGTCAGGACAGCCCCTTGCCAAATTCAAGTGAGAAAACTGGAGCTTAACGGGTTCTTTGGATTACTTGGGTCCAAAAGAGTCAACTGCTCAAGCAGAAGTAGAGGGAGATATGGGTCAACAACAGTCCCTGTGGAAATGCCTTCAGGCTTTTAGTTGACAAACGGGCTTAGTATGAGTCATTTGAGTGACATGGGCTCTTAGCTAAAACCATAGCCAAATTCCACCAAGGATGAGGGACATGTTGGTCCCCTCTACTAGCAGCCCATCAGTGCACACTTCAAGTAGTGCTTTCAGTCCTGGGTGCTATACTGTAAAAGGGACAAGGGAGAAAGGAATCAAAGTGCTGAGGGGCCTCAGTCATAGTCCCATGAGAAGTGTCTGGAGAAGCTGAGAAAGAAAACTCAGGGGAACATAAGAGCTGCCTTAAAAAACCTGATAAGCTGTCAAGTTCAGATGAATTAAACTTGGGGTTTTGTAGGGAGGAGCCAGAACCAATATGGTGGGTCTGGCACTGGAATTTATTGAGACAGACTTTGAGAGGGGAGGGAGGGAGGGTTTTTGAGTTGTTTGAATTGGCAGAAGGTATGCTGGACTTGAACCTGCTCCTCAAAGTGTGGTGCAGAACCACAGCATGGACTTTAGGGGAAGCCCATTAGAGAAGGGCTGGATCTCAGGTCTGGATCCCAGTCCAGACCTACTGAATTCCCAGGCACTACAGTGTATAATGGGGGATACATGTTATTATACATTTGTCCAAACCCATAGAATATTCAACACCCAGAATGAAGCCTAATGTGAACTATGGACCTTGTGTGATAATGCGGCATCAGTGTAGGTTCATCATTTGAAATAAGTGTACCAGTCTGGTGGGGGATGTTGGTAATGGGGGAGGCTGCCCATGCGTGGGAGCATGAGGTACATGGGAAATTTCTGTACCTGCTGCTCAATTTTGCTGTGAAACTAAAACTGCTCTAAAAAAATTGTCGTTTTAGAAAAAGAAAAAAAGATGACAGGTGATTCATATGCACATTCACGCTGGAGGGGCACTGGCCTTGGCTGCCTGCCTCCCTGGAGGTGTTCAAGGGGCACTTCAAAAAGTTCATAGGAAGATTCATATTATCTTTGAATCCTATTTTTCCATAAACTTTTGAAGTACACTTGTAAATGTCCTATTGCTCTAGAGAGAAATCCAAGGCTGGACTATGTTCATTCAGGACACGGTACAGACTTCAAAAATTGGAGGACTCTCTCACAAAGTTTTATAAGTAAGAATGTTCATTGAAGCAGAGTTAGAATTTGAAAAACAAAAAGAAAATCTAAATATGATAAAAACTTTAAGAAAATATCATGCAGTCATTAAAAATGATATTTTAGATGAATATTTAATGACATAAAAAGTGATCATAATATATTAAGGGAAAATAAATTACAAAATAATATGCAAGGGCCGGCCCAGTGGCGCACTGCTATAGTGTGCCGCTTGGGAAGCACGGCAGTGCTCCCGCCGAGGGTTCGGATCCCACATACAGACACGGGAGCAACACCGAGGGTTGCGATCCCGTTGCCGGTCCCGGTCCAGTACGGGGGCGACACTGAGGGTGGCGATCCGTTGCCGGACACGGAAAAAGACAAAAAAATAATAATAATAATAATATGCACAATGTGATAGCACATATACATAACATTTACTTTAAAATAATGGCGATCCGTTGCCGGACACGGAAAAAGACAAAAAAAAAATAATAATAATAATATGCACAATGTGATAGCACATATACATAACATTTACTTTAAAATAATTATGAAAAAAATTAATATATACTTAAAATGTTATCTTCCCTATGGAGGCTGATTAGTTTTTACATTTTTTATTATAAAAGTAATAATTGCTCATTATAAAATTTAGAAAATTTTATAAAATCTATAAAGGAGAAAATAAAAATAATTTATTAGCTACTACCCAAAGATAACCATTTTTATTATTTGGGTATATTTCCTTTTTTCCTTAAGCTATGCAAATTTATGTTTGGTTTTTTTTTTCCTTTTTGTCTTTTTTCGTGACTGGCAACAGGATCACAACCCTTGGTGTCGTGCCCGCACCGCGCTCAACCAGTGAGCGGACCGGTCTCTATATGGGATCCGAACCCTCGGCGGGAGTGCCGCCGTGCTCCCAAGCACCGCACTCTACCAAGTGCGCCACCGGGCCGGCCCCAAATTTATATATTTTAAGTAATTTTTTTCATTATAAAAGTAATACACGTTCAATGTAGGAAATTTAAAAAATCAGAAAAGTACAAAGAAGACTTAAAATATTCAGATATAATCACTATTAATGTTATGATTTCTATCCAGCTTGTGCTTTTTATGCCTAAACGTTAAAAAAAATTTTTTAACCAAGTTGGTATTGTATTGTAAAATCAGTTTTATATCCATATTTTTCACTTACCACAAAACTGTTTCCATATCATTAAATATTATTTGAACACAAATTAGTAGCTGTATTGTATCTCATTTTGTAAATATACATGATTTATTGCCCCTTCCCATACTGATGAATATTTAGGTTGTTTTAAATTTTTCACTAGTTCACATCCATAAGGAGTATTCTTGCTCATAAATCCCTGGTTATTTTATTAAAACGAGTTCTAGAACTGGGATTACCTGAAGTCAAAGGGTGTGAACTCTTTCGAGGTATAACCTATTGTCAGGAAGGTGAGACCCTCTCTCTCACTGCATACCCAACAGCCTTCCTGGTCCTGAAAGCTTACAATACAGACTAGCAAATTCTCTGGACTCAGAGATTTTCTTTGAGTTAATATTTTAAATGAAATGTTCAATTTATTTCATGCCTGTTTGCTCATTCTGACACACTGCTTTTTCATGGATCAATTTTGGTAATTTCTATTTTCCCAGAAAATTTTCCTTTTATCAAGACTTGCAGAATTACTAGAATAGAGTTGTACATTACATGCTGTTAATTTTTTAAGACGTTTCTCTCCATCTGATATATTCCCTTTCTCATTTCTAATTCTGACTGTCTGTTGAGGTTTTCCTGTCTTTTTTTTTTTTTTTTTTTTTTGCTTACTTAAATCACCAGATTATTTTAGTATTTTAAAGAATCAGCCCTTCAATTCATTTAGCAATTCAACCTTGCTTCTAACTTCTTATTTATTTTTTCCTTATTATTTCCTTCAGAGACTAATGTCCAAAGCCTAGAAAAAATAAGAGATCATAAAGGAAAAACATATGCATTTAAGTATACAAAATTATTTTTTAAACTTCTGCATATACAAGAAAAAATAATACAAAAGAGAAACAAACTACATTCTGTTCCTAATTGTAATTAGGAAAGTTTAAATATTTTTATGCTGTATAGAATTTAGACAAATTCATAAGAAAAAAAACCCATTAGCCCAAAAGATTAATGCACAAAGTATTTGCACATAGGGCCGGCCCGGTGGCACATTGGATAGTGCGCCGCTTGGGAAGCGCGGCGGCGCTCCCGCCCGAGGGTTCGGATCCCACATACGGACCGGTTCCCGCTCACTGGCT
This sequence comes from Galeopterus variegatus, assembly GCF_000696425.1. Classification (NCBI taxonomy): domain Eukaryota; kingdom Metazoa; phylum Chordata; class Mammalia; order Dermoptera; family Cynocephalidae; genus Galeopterus; species Galeopterus variegatus. The sequence goes on from NW_007727535.1 coordinate 352,752, forward strand.
GAGCGAGGCGCGGGAGCAACACCGAGGGTTGCGATCCCGTTGCCGGTCCCCGGTCCGGTACGGGGGCAGCACTGAGGGTTGCGATCCGTTGCCGGACACGGAAAAAGACAAAAAAAAAAGACAAAAAAAAAAAAAAAAGTATTTGCACATATAGTTCATCAAAAAATTTTAATTACAACCAATTAAAAAATTATTCAAATATTAATTGAATCAGAAAAATATAACATTAAAAAAACCTCATATTGGTCAGGGTTTCATAGAACTCATTGTCTTTTAAAAAGAAAAAAGCTTTATTGAGATATAAAAATTAAAAAATGGCTAAAGGAGCTGAATAGACATTTCTCAAAGGAAGACATACAAATAGCCAACAGGTATATGAAAAAATGCTCAACATCACTAATCATCAGGGAAATGCAAATCAAAACCACTCTGAGATATCACCTCACCCCAATTAGACTGACTATTATAAAAAAGACAGAATAATAAATGCTGGCGAGAGTGTGGAGACAGAGGTACCCTCCTGCACTGTTGGTGGCACTGTAAATTAGTGCAGCCATTTAGGAGAACACTTAAATGACTACAGATAGAACTTCCATATGATCTAGCAATCCCACTACTGGGGATATATCCAGAGGATTGGAAAACATCAGGTCGAAGGCATACCTGCACTCCCATGTTTATTGCAGCTCTATTTACAATAGCATTTATAAAATAATAAAAAATAATCCAATGGATTTTTCAAGCATTTTTATTGTTTTTCTTTCTTTCTTTCTTTCTTTCTTTTTTTTTTTTTTTGACATCTAAATATTTGATGTATTTGGAATTTATCCCAGTGAAAGATATGGATCCAAATTCCACCCCCCCCATGACTACTCAGTTGTCCCAACACTATTTTTTTAATTCCCATTAATTTATACCACCCTTATCCTGCTGTACCGTACATCCGCGTGAAACAACAGAGGTACAGAAAGAGAAATATTGCATGTCCTCACTCATAACTGGGAGCTGAATCCATAAATGAACAAATGAAAAATAAAGAGAGACAGAGAGAAAGAAAGAAAGAAATAACAATCATAGTAATACATTGAACTTTTAGAAAACTAGAGGTGGAAAAGGGGAGGGGAGGGGGCAGGAGGGGGGCTAATGAGGAATTGGTCACCAGACAGAAATACATAAATGTGATACAACCCTTTGACAAAGTTATACATAAAATATCCACACTTCTTAATTCCATAATCCCACTTCTCAGAATCTGTCTCAAATAAATAAATAACACACAGTGTGGGGAAGTACCAAGTACAAAGTTGCTGATCATGATCTTATTTAAGCATAAATGATTTTTCCTGCTTCTCCAGCAAAAGGTACAAAAATAAGGGCCCATCCTCTTAATAATTGAAATGACTTTGGGGACACCTGGCTGTCTTTCTTTTATTCCAAGAGGCTTTTCAAAGAGAAAATTGGTCAGTCTCCAAAGGGGCCCATCTGGGCAATGATTGCTGTGTGGCTCTCTTGCAGGGTCACTGTTGGAAGGAGGCTGTCGACACTTGAGCACAGGCTGGCATCCCTGCTCATTTCCCCGTGAGGAAATAAGCCTCAGCCACTCCCAGACCACCCTGGTGAGTCTTACTTCCAGGCCCCCATGTCCTTCAGATGACCTCAGTAGAGATCAGCTCAGTTCCACCAAGGGAGACTCTAATTCCATTAAGCCTCATACAGGCAGATTTTCCCACCTCCTCCCCAACAACTTTTGAGCTCTATCTTCCCAGGAGCATGGGTGGGGTGGCCTCACACTTTTCCCAAAGCATGTGGTACGTCTTGTCTTACATCTACCTAACCACAAGGAGCCACTCAAGGGGATCTCCCTAAAGATCAGTCCCACTGCTGGCAGCTTCTATTTTTAATTTTTAAAATGTTAATATTATTTACTTTTCCATGAATAGACAATAAATTTCACTAAAAAATCAAAAATTACAAAGGTGTATACAGTGAAAAGTCATCCTCCCAACCCTGTCCCAGCTACCTGCTTAGAGAAAATATTGGAAACTAGCCAATATTACTATATGGAAATTGATAATACATGATCTTTTTTGCACGTTGCTTTCATTCACATATCATTCCATATCAGTGTACAATGAGCTTCTGCATATTGTCTGGATATATCATAAAATATAATTAGCCAATCCCTGATTAGGTTGTTTCCAATCTTTTGCTAATCGATCAATAATGCAACAACCCTCAACAGGTGCATCACTGCACATGACAAACTGAATTAAATGTAGTATACTTTTTAATTTTATTTTATTTTTAGGTGGCTGGCTGGTACAGGGATCTGAACCTTTGACCTTGGTATTATAACACCATGTTCTAGCCAAGTGAGCTAACAGACCAGTCCTTAATGTAGTATACTTTAAATTTGGTTAGATATCATCAGTTTGGTCTCCATAGAGATTTAGTAAACTAACCAAACTTAAGGGAGTGGAGCTAGGATTCAAACCCAGGTCCTGTAGGTCAGAGTTCAGGTTCTTAACCATTAAACTAAACTGCCTTTTTGACTTTTGCCAATCTGAGATATAAAGACTGGTACTGTCCAGTAGTTTTCATCTGAATTTTTCTTACTACAAAAGAGGTTAAACATTTTTACATTTGTTCAAGAATGGTTTGTGTCCTTTTCTGTGAATTGCCTGTGCATAGTCTTTGCCCATTTTTACATTAGGCTTGTTTCCTTACCAATCTGTAGGAACTCCTTATATATCAGGGAGATTAGTCCTTTCTATATTTAGAATTGAAAATACTTTTCCCAGTTTGTCTTTTGACTTCATTTGTAGTGATTTCTGCCATGAAGAAATTAGATTTTTACATAATCATATTTACCCATTTTTTATTTCATGGACTCTGGACATCGTTTCATAATTGGACAAAATTTTCATTTATAAAATAATAAAAAATAATCCAATGGATTTTTCAAGCATTTTTATTGTTTTTCTTTCTTTCTTTCTTTCTTTCTTTTTTTTTTTTTTTGACATCTAAATATTTGATGTATTTGGAATTTATCCCAGTGAAAGATATGGATCCAAATTCCCCCCCCCCCCCATGACTACTCAGTTGTCCCAACACTATCTTTTTAATTCCCATTAATTTATACCACCCTTATCATATAGTAAATTCAGATGATAGCTTCTTTAAAAAAAAAAAGCATACTGGGCATAGTCACTCTACGTCATTCCCTTTCTTTACCACATTTATGAATCCATACCAGGAACACCTTAATGTTTGATAACAGAGACCAGCAATAGGAATCTGGCTAAAGTGCAGTCTTGTAAATCTCTCTGATGGAATATCGGACAACCTTTAAAGCAATGATTATAAAGATTATGTCAAAATGTGGGAGAAATAATACTGGTGAAAATGTCAAGTGAAAAAGGAAGAATATAAACTCTATGCAAACCAAGAGTATGACCACATTCTGAAAACATGCACAGAAATGAATCACATGAGCAATACACCAGAAGGATGACAGTGATTTTGTTGGGAGGTGGAAGGAGAGATTCCTCCCTGTTTTCCCCCTAAATTTTCTGTAAAGCGATTATCAGCATAATTTTCAAATTTTCACTTTTTAATAAAGGCATTTTGTCCATATGTGTTTTTCTCCTCTGTCTTGAAAGACTTCACAAAAAATGGCATTAAAGAAATAAAAAGATTGCAAACCCACAAGGACAAAAAAAAAAAGAAGAAGAAAAAGACCTCATGGTTGGAAAATTCCAACATGTTTTCCGGAGAGAGCAAGCTGATGGAAGAGTGGTAACAGACACCACAGAGCTGTGAAGGAAGCGACCAGAAGGCGCTGGGTGGGGTGGTGATTAAAGTTAAACATGTCACTGTGGACAGGACTCCAGACTCCCTTCTGGGAGACATCGCTGACTCACTGTGTGTACCCTTGGGCCAAGACACTGAGAAGTGCTCCTGCCTCTTTTCTCCCAGCTGAACAAGGGACACTGTGTTCAACATCTCTAGCTGCCACTGGGAGCCGCAGGGAGAGTTAATTACTGTTTGAGAAGGTATGTAAGCTGGTGGGATAAAAGACCCAACAGGCAGGAGGAGGGTTATTACTGGTCAAGTAACCCTTTAAACCCTGAGATCCTCTCATGCACCCAGGAGACCAGCACTCAGGTGTATAGTTGGGCAGCTGCAGGTGCAGCCTGATGTAGGCCTTGACCAAATGCTCATGTGCCTCTAAAAATGGGACAGTGATGCCAACTGTGAAGACATGAATGGGTGTGAGACTCCCCCCAAGACACCAGCCCAGGCACTTTTTGAGCAGCTACTTCCCCTAGAGCTGTGACATGTCCTCCTTGGTCCTCCACCCAGTCACCCTGTTCCTCTCCAGATTGGGAACTCTGTCTTAGGTTGTCATCTAGTGTCCCTCACTGCTCCTTCTTCTCAAGGCAAGTCCGGCCTCCACACACTGGAACCTATGAAGCCCTACAGCTGCTGCTCAGAATAAACAGTCTTGCCAACATGTAAAACTATGGTATAATTTGGTGGTCTTCCAATAATTGATAGTGCTGGCAGATATATCTACTCAGGAGGGACACACACACACACGCACACACACACGCACACTCATACACCATGACCTGGTTATCAAGAACTTGGTGGTGGGCTTGGATCCAGTCTCTTTTCTATGGCTGGAAAACCAGATGGGGCTAAAAATATTCATTCATTCAATCAATTGTTTTCATTCTTTCTCTGAGAGAATAAATTTCTAAGCCCAGAAATGTATGTAGCTTTGAAGACCACAATAATCATTTATTGAAAACCCACCCTATAGGTCAGTTTCTGTCCTAGACCCTATGAAAATACAAAGAAATACAACCCCTAACTCAGAGCTAACCAGACTATTTATACTCCTTTTAAAGACCTAAACATTCATTTATCCATGAAAGCAGAAAACATTTTTGTCTTATTTACTGCCATATATTTTATTAATTCATCCGGGATATATTTAGTGAGCTCTATTATGTGGAACTTAGATTCTAGTAAGAGAGACAGACAATAAATAAACAAACACATAAATCTATAATATATGAAGTGATGGTAAATGTTTAAGAAAAATACAGAGGGGCCCTTCTGCCACGTGAAGACGCAAGAAGGAGCCACCTATGAAGCAGA
>NW_007727535.1:358920-372474 GCF_000696425.1 Galeopterus variegatus
TTTTTTTTTTTTTTTTGACATCTAAATATTTGATGTATTTGGAATTTATCCCAGTGAAAGATATGGATCCAAATTCCACCCCCCCCATGACTACTCAGTTGTCCCAACACTATTTTTTTAATTCCCATTAATTTATACCACCCTTATCATATAGTAAATTCAGATGATAGCTTCTTTAAAAAAAAAAGCATACTGGGCAGTCACTCTACGTCATTCCCTTTCTTTACCACATTTATGAATCCATACCAGGAACACCTTAATGTTTGATAACAGAGACCAGCAATAGGAATCTGGCTAAAGTGCAGTCTTGTAAATCTCTCTGATGGAATATCGGACAACCTTTAAAGCAATGATTATAAAGATTATGTCAAAATGTGGGAGAAATAATACTGGTGAAAATGTCAAGTGAAAAAGGAAGAATATAAACTCTATGCAAACCAAGAGTATGACCACATTCTGAAAACATGCACAGAAATGAATCACATGAGCAATACACCAGAAGGATGACAGTGATTTTGTTGGGAGGTGGAAGGAGAGATTCCTCCCTGTTTTCCCCCTAAATTTTCTGTAAAGCGATTATCAGCATAATTTTCAAATTTTCACTTTTTAATAAAGGCATTTTGTCCATATGTGTTTTTCTCCTCTGTCTTGAAAGACTTCACAAAAAATGGCATTAAAGAAATAAAAAGATTGCAAACCCACAAGGACAAAAAAAAAAAGAAGAAGAAAAAGACCTCATGGTTGGAAAATTCCAACATGTTTTCCGGAGAGAGCAAGCTGATGGAAGAGTGGTAACAGACACCACAGAGCTGTGAAGGAAGCGACCAGAAGGCGCTGGGTGGGGTGGTGATTAAAGTTAAACATGTCACTGTGGACAGGACTCCAGACTCCCTTCTGGGAGACATCGCTGACTCACTGTGTGTACCCTTGGGCCAAGACACTGAGAAGTGCTCCTGCCTCTTTTCTCCCAGCTGAACAAGGGACACTGTGTTCAACATCTCTAGCTGCCACTGGGAGCCGCAGGGAGAGTTAATTACTGTTTGAGAAGGTATGTAAGCTGGTGGGATAAAAGACCCAACAGGCAGGAGGAGGGTTATTACTGGTCAAGTAACCCTTTAAACCCTGAGATCCTCTCATGCACCCAGGAGACCAGCACTCAGGTGTATAGTTGGGCAGCTGCAGGTGCAGCCTGATGTAGGCCTTGACCAAATGCTCATGTGCCTCTAAAAATGGGACAGTGATGCCAACTGTGAAGACATGAATGGGTGTGAGACTCCCCCCAAGACACCAGCCCAGGCACTTTTTGAGCAGCTACTTCCCCTAGAGCTGTGACATGTCCTCCTTGGTCCTCCACCCAGTCACCCTGTTCCTCTCCAGATTGGGAACTCTGTCTTAGGTTGTCATCTAGTGTCCCTCACTGCTCCTTCTTCTCAAGGCAAGTCCGGCCTCCACACACTGGAACCTATGAAGCCCTACAGCTGCTGCTCAGAATAAACAGTCTTGCCAACATGTAAAACTATGGTATAATTTGGTGGTCTTCCAATAATTGATAGTGCTGGCAGATATATCTACTCAGGAGGGACACACACACACACGCACACACACACGCACACTCATACACCATGACCTGGTTATCAAGAACTTGGTGGTGGGCTTGGATCCAGTCTCTTTTCTATGGCTGGAAAACCAGATGGGGCTAAAAATATTCATTCATTCAATCAATTGTTTTCATTCTTTCTCTGAGAGAATAAATTTCTAAGCCCAGAAATGTATGTAGCTTTGAAGACCACAATAATCATTTATTGAAAACCCACCCTATAGGTCAGTTTCTGTCCTAGACCCTATGAAAATACAAAGAAATACAACCCCTAACTCAGAGCTAACCAGACTATTTATACTCCTTTTAAAGACCTAAACATTCATTTATCCATGAAAGCAGAAAACATTTTTGTCTTATTTACTGCCATATATTTTATTAATTCATCCGGGATATATTTAGTGAGCTCTATTATGTGGAACTTAGATTCTAGTAAGAGAGACAGACAATAAATAAACAAACACATAAATCTATAATATATGAAGTGATGGTAAATGTTTAAGAAAAATACAGAGGGGCCCTTCTGCCACGTGAAGACGCAAGAAGGAGCCACCTATGAAGCAGAGAGAAACCCTCACCAGACACTGAAGTCAGCTGGTGCCTTGATTTTGGACTTCCCAGCCTCCAGAACTGTGAGCAATAAATTTCTGTTGTTTATAAATTTCAAAAAAAATAAGTAAAGAAGAGTAAGATAACAAATGGCAGAGGATGTTACTTCACATAGGTTAGTAAGGAGAAACTTTTCTGACAAGGGGAAGTTCAAGAAAAGACTTGAATTAGGCGAGAGAGCAGGCTGTGTGGATACCTGGGAGAAGATGGAGCTCTAAGTGCAAAAGCCTCGGGGGAGAAACAACCAACAGGGTATGGTGGAGAACAGCAATGAGAAAAGGGTTGCAGAGTGGAGTGAGCAAAATTGGGGTGCATTCAGAAACGGAGGTTGGGGAGAGGGGGTGCATTATCATGGAGGGCTTTTAGATAAGGACTAAGTGTAAGCTTTTTATGGAAATATAACATACATAAAGAGAGGTATGCAAATTCTGAGAGTACAACTCAATAAATTTTCACCAACTGGACCACCCATTTAAACCACCACCCAGATCAAGCAACAGAACATCACCAGCAACTCTGAAGCCTCCCTCATGCCTCCTCCGTCATAACCCCTCCACCCACCAAGGATAACCACAATTTCAACTTCTATCACCATAGATTAATTTTACCTGTTTTGAATTTTCTGCAAATAGAATCCCATGTCTCCAAGGCCTACTTGACAACTCCATGTGAATGTCAAATGGGCATCTCAAACTTTCTACAGCCAAAAGCTCCCAATATTCTGCCCTAGGTCAGTTCATCCTACATGGTTTCCCATCTTCATTATCAGCAGCTCCATTCTTCCATTCACCTGGACTGGAAGTGTTTTTTTAATCATTGTTTCTTTGTCCTTGTATTTCCTCACATCCTACACCTGATCTATCAGAAGATCCTGTGAGCTCTGTCTTCAGAATATTCTGGAATCATTGCTCACTACTCCCCTGCCACTACCTGTCCGGGCCATCATTATCTCTCCTCTAGACTGTTGCAGTCCTCCCCTAAGTGGTCTCCTTGCTTCCACATCCTGCCTTCACTCTCTTCAGGCTGTTCTCAGTGCAGCTTCTCAGCAGATCCCATTAAAACATAAATCAGGGCCAGCCCTGTGGCGCACTCGGTAGAGTGCGTCGCTTGGGAACGCGGCAGTGCTCCCGCTGAGGGTTCGGATCCCATATAGAGACCAGTCTGCTCACTGGTTGAGCGCAGTGCGGGTGCGACACCGAGGGTTGCGATCCCGTTACCGGTCACGAAAAAAGACAAAAAGGAAAAAAAAAACATAAATCAGATGTTGTCAATTCTCTATCAAAACCCTCCAGTGGCTTCCTGTACCATGCAGGGTGAAAAACAAAGTCTATACTACCACTCATAAGCTGTAGCAAGATACTGCTCCTTTCAACCTGACTTTAACTCCTTTCTAGCCACACTGGCCTTCCTCCTGTTCATCAAGCTGTCCAGGCACACTCCCAACCTCAGGACCTTTGCACTTGCTCTTCCCTCTGCCTACAATGCTCTTGCCTCCTCCCCAGGTAACTGCCAGCTCACTCCCTCCCCTCCTTCAAATCTTTACTTAAAAATTCCCTTTCCCAGCGAGGAATTCCCCAGTCACCTTGTTGAATATTTCAACCTTCCCCCATACCTGACATTTCATATTGCTTTCCCAGCTTTGTTTTCTCTGCTTAGCGTTTATCACTATCTTACATGCTATAATTTTTTTATATTTTTTATCTTGTCATCTGTCCATCCCAGTAGAATGGAATTGCTATGAGGACATTGATTTCTGTGTTTTGTTTACCATCATAGCTCAGCATCTATCTAGAACAGGGCTTGGCACATAGTAAGCACTCAATAAATATTTATTCAGTGAATGAATGAATGGATCCTTGCCCTAGATCCTTTCCTGACTACCTGAGCCTGAGAAGCTGCTGACAAATCGGCAATAGTTTCTAAGCACCTTCAATAAATTGGAATTGCCAATAGAAACATGCTCCTTCTATACTCTCCCTTCCTGGCGTGCAGGGACCTGGGAAAAGCGGAGATGCTGATCGATATCTCTGACTGGGAAGGAAGATGGGATTAAGTACTAGAAATAAGAGGAAGGATGTCTCCGCCCGTCTGCTGGAGGCTGCAATCTGCCTGGCGCGCCGCCTGCTCCCAGAAACAGGATGTGTCCAGAGAGGAAGTGACTGCAGGCGTGGAACAAGGGAAAATGCCCCGTGCCTGAGACAGAACACTCTAGGCTAGTCATTCTGGAGCCTTCCAAGGGTCCATTCCTGGGGGATGAGTAAAATCCGCTCCACAGTGCTGCGGTGACTCATTCTGTAAGGCGGGGAATCTGCAGCTCGGCCCTAAGTCAGGGTGAACAGGTGCTTCCTCCCCTGGGGTTCCCAGCTTGGGGGACTGGATGTCGAAGGGGAGAGGATGCCCATGCCAGCCCACAGCCAGCGGGAGGGGTGGTGTGATTAACCTGCTTCTGTGCCAGCATCTACCGAGGGACATAGGGGCAAGAAAGTGTGCCCTTGGCAAGGCAGCAGGTGTCGGTGCCCCAGCAGGGGTGCTGGAGCGAGAAAGGAGAGTCTGTGTTTAAGGCTCTGCAGGAACCGTCAAAAGGAGGAGCTTTGTAGCAAGTCATTTTACTAATCTTGTCTTCCTTGATCTGAGGTTAGAGGTAGACAGTCTAGAGGACCATTGCCCAGAAGTTTCTTAGGTAACCTGCATTCTGCACCTTTCCCCGGAGTTGCAAAGTAGCAAGCTTGGCTTGACTGAGCCCTGGGACCTCACGTTCTGGTGTCTCCCAGCTTTTCTAAGGCGGTCCAGCCTCAAGACCAAGAAGGCTGTGGCCTTCAGTCTTATTTTGCAGCCCAAAGAGAGAAAAACAGCCTATACAGACGCTCCACAGTAGCTCTGCCTTGGTGGGCTCTAAAATTTGCATTCTGCTTATTGGTCAAAGGACATTAATGTCATAAAACCCATGCCAGGAAACTTGAGATGAAAAAAAACTTGGCTGTTTAAGAAAAGACCCACAAATGCAGTGCTCAGCATGGAAATGGGCAGAGGCACTGATTCAAGTTTCCAGAGGAGCAGAAAAAACTAGAAAACTCCCAACACTCTGGGTAACCACAGCGGTCTCCAGACAAGCTCTGAGCCTTATGTTTATGGTGAAATACAGTGAGCAGCTCAAATCTTGGAAAATTATGATAATAAAAGCTGCGGTATTTTTTTTTCTTCCTCTCTGAAAACCAAAACAAACATCTCTATACTTGCCTTTGATAAGAGGTTAATGATAGCAGGAGGTGTCATGCTGGCATGCTGTTTTTAACCTATTTAGTTACAGAAAAGAGCTGATATGGTAATAATTGCAAAGCATTCTACAACCTGCTTTTTTTTTTTTGCTCAAGCAATTGATTGTGAGCATCTTTTTATGTCTGTATGTATACATTTACACCCTTCTATGTGCTTCCTGTAAACTAAGAATCTAAGGGACCTTCCTCAATTGAAGAGATGGAGCCATCTTAGGAAATGGCCTGGAGGTGGGCATGGCTGTAGAGACCCCTGGGTCCCAAAGCAGGCATCCATTCTTCCTCCACGCTCTGCTAAACATTCCCTCCACAAGGAGCTCACCACTGCAGCCCTGTCTCATATTCAGCAGAAACTGGTCCATCTTATGTCCAAGCTCCCTCTTCTGTGTGATAGCCAGAAAGCTGGTGGGCGGATGCCATCTCTTGGCTGTATTGAGTTTCCCTCACTCCTGTAATTTCTCCTCACCCCATGTTTTCCTCTCTAGAAGCTGGTGATGAAAGCAAAGCAACCATTCTCCCTGGGAGAGTCACCAACCATCCCAGTTTGCCTGGAACTAGGGGATTTCCCAGGACATGGGACTTTGAGTTTTAAAGCCAGGGAAGCCCCTGGAAAACCAGGACAGTCAGTCACCTTATTCCCAGAATTGGGGGCATGGTCAACCCTGACTGAGTTGCTGGAGATTCCCTTTTCACAGTGCCACCAAGGTCAGGTTGGAAGTTTCTGAAAAGGCACACTTATAGAGACTCTCATTGACTCAGCCTGCTTAGGTCCCATGCCTACCCCAGAGACAATTGCCAAGGCAGGCAATAGATGCTGGGGAGGCAGACAAGGACTATCCACCAGGAAGTGACCACATCCCCCTCTGCAAAGCCTTCACATGCCTGAAACCAGCCTCAACCTCTCCCCAGTTTCTCTAATTTGTCCTCAAATGAAGGGGTTCCCAGGTCCCCTACCCATCTGTGGGGTCAGGGAGGGGATCACCCTGGGAAGAGACCAAAGGCTTTTGCTCCCCATCTGAGTGTCAGTATCCTCAGAGGAGCCGATTTGGGAACAAGACAGCTGCCCTGAGGGGCTGTGGCTGATGGGCAGGCCTGGGAGGGCAAGACCCCACTCCATTGCAGGGAGACACCATGTGGCAGCCACAGAATCAGGCAACCTGGATAAATTCATGTGTTAGCAACTTGTCGGCAACTTTTCAAACAATCACCTCCATCTGTTTTAATTCAGTCTCCCAGCACCTTTACAGGTGAGATGCCTCTACATTTGAACCAATGGGTCTAAGTATTAATCTGGAAAATGCACAATAAGTACACTATTTTCCCTGTGTTTCTAGATTTCTGGACATTCTTTGGCACACTTATGGTACATTTTTTCAGTTTAATAATTGGGCCTATTAATTTCAAAGGAAAGGTACTCCACCTAAAAACGTCATGAGCATATTATTTGAAAATGTCAGTGACATACACTTTAAAAAATAAATGATTGAATAAATAAATAAGTGGGGGACAAAAGACAAATCTCCCACACAGAATTCTAAATGATTTCTGTAGATACTCCACTCCAAAGGAGGTTGATATAACTCTCCACTCCTTAAGTGTGGGTTGTATGTAGTGACTTCCATCCAAAGAGTACAGTTGGGAAAGGGGAAAGAAATGGACGGCTTTACAGTGGAGAAACCTGACAACCACTACCTCAGCCAGGTAATTTTTTAATAAAGAGAGAGAGAGACAGAGAGTTTGTACCATTTCCCAACTTTGTTGGCACCCTACAGCACTGTAGGGAGGCAGTCTGTTGAAGCAGAAAGATCTCGGCTCTAGAGTCAACCAGCTCTGAGTTCCAGTCCTACCTCCGTGTGCTCTTGGTGCAGCCACTTAACCTCCTTAAGCCTCAGTTTCCCCATCTGTAAGTGGGAAGAGGATTGGAATGCAGGGATATATGTCTGGCCCTTACCAATAGCAGGTGCTGGAGAAATCTCTGGTTACAATTGAAGGGCACTCCGAGATGCTGGAGAGGAGTGCAGGGGTGGCTCAGCAGAAGTGTCCTGCTGTCCTTCCTCTTCACCTGGCCAATTCCCCACATCCTCCTTGGTCCCTCCAGCTGTTCATTTATTCTCTGCTAAAAACAGCGAGATCAAGGGCCTTTCAGACCCTCTTGGACAGTTTGGTTAGGGGGTGTTGTACACAAAGCTTTGCCTGTTAACTTTATGGGACCCAGAGTGCACACTTTAGAGAACACAATGTTCATACCAGCGTCTCTAACCACATACCCAAGAGTCTGACTCTTGAGACACTCAGGAAGTCTAAAGGGTTCTCTCATCTTCAGAGGCCCAGCCCAGCTCACGGGAATGGCATGCATCAAAAGGCAGGAAGTCACCGACAAGTCTGTCCCATCAAGCCACCAGACACTGGTTACCTTTATGTGGCTACACAAGAGGTCGCGTTCTCAGGGTGGGGGCGAGGTGGTCTGGAGCTCACAGCCGGAGGTCGGGTGGAAGGCACGCCTGAGAAGCGAGGCCCCAGCTCCCACCACAGGAAGCCCTGCTCCCCACTGCCAAAAGAGGGACTCAGAGTTCGGGCCTCAGCTCCCTCGTGGGATGAGTGGCATTTGGGTTCCTGTTTCCTTCCCTCTCTGATTCTTTTTTTTTTTTTTTTTTTTTTATTCTCCAAGGAAATAGTAAACAGGTACTGTGACTCCTAGGAACCAGCTCACAAAGAAACATGGAGAAGAAGTGGTGGCCTTCCTCCAAGATCCGATTTATCAAAGATCTGGGACAGTCCTGATCCATTGACTCTCCTCCTGCCGGCGGTGCCCCACCACTGGCTTAGTGGCCCAGGGTGTCAGCTCCCTGTCCTGGATCCCCCAGGGGAAGGGAGAGGCAGAGGAAAAGAGAAAGGGGATGGCCGCATCGAAGAGACAGCCTGGCAGGTCACAAAGTCTGACTCAGTCACGGTTGCCTGTGGGGATTTTCCTGTGGCTGATGACCCCATGGAAGAGAAAAGGAGAGAAGATCTGACAAGCTGGAGGTGCATCTTTGTAAAAGAAGGGAGAACACACAAGGGGCTGGCCACAGAGGCCTGCTGGCCTCCTGAAGGCAGCTATATGTTAAACACACCTATGGTCATAGGAGTCCACTTAAGTCAGAAGCAAATCAGAAAGTGAAAGAAAGAACAGGACAGGAAGAGATGAAGGGGGAGGAAAGCAAGACAGAGAGGGAGACAAGGGGCAGCCCTCCGAGGGACAGAGGACAGTGACATGCCAGCTCCTGTTTATTAAAGCCCTGCTCTGGGCCACTAACACTGCCAGGAGGCGTAGCCATGAGAGCTCCTTGCACTCTCACAGCTTTTTCCAGGTAATGAAACCATAGCCTGCGATTACAGCTAGGGATTAGCTAAATTGAGCCTTGCACCCAGGGCTACCTGACTCCAGCATCCAAGTGCAACTCTATACTTTATCAGCAATGGCCTCAGGACTGCAGGCTTCCTGCCTTGGACCCACACTTGAGCCATGGCTGCTTTACTTTGCTTGCAATTTTCAAAATAATCATCATGTAAAAGAAAATTTTAAATAATAAAGTTGAATCAATATATACTAACATGGTGGATTAAATAGGAAATAGATTTGGCTGCAAAACAGAGAACCAAAATAAAGGAGGTGTACACAAGCTGAGTTCCTGTCTCTCTGTTAGCAGTCCTCAGCTGCTGGGGTTCAGACTCTTCCTGTTTTATTGCTCACCCATCCAAGCTATGGTTGAAGATGGCTTACCCTACCATGGTCACATTCCAGATAGCAGAAAGTAGATAAAAGGGAGGACAGAGCATGCGTTTCCTTTAAGGGCACAGCCTGGGAGTTGAACACATTTCTCCTCGCATTTAACAGACTGGAACGTAGTCATAACAGCCACATCTAAGAGCAAAGGGGTTATAGGCGAGCCTGGGGGGGTGGGTGCCCTTCTGGCAGCCAGATCATCATCTCAGCAGGTCATGCAGAAGGATCAGAAGGATGACTTTCTCTACATGCATCATGCTGTGCAAAAGCTGAGTTCCACCGACTTACAAGGTTACACACACACACACACACACACACGTATATATATATCTCCTAGAGATCTGGGAAAAGAATAGGAAAACATTCTCATGGTATTGTGTGTGGGGAAAAATGAGTATCCAAGGACAAGAGTGTTGGGACAAACTCCATCAACTTTTACAAAAAGAAGTATCATCAATACGAGGACATTTCTCCCCAAACTAATTACAACACAGGAAACCCTTCCTTTAGTTGGCTAAAAAATTAAGAACAGAGATTTTAAAATCCTAAACAATATATATGTAAAATGAATTCATTAGGGAATAAAAAATAAATTAAAATGAGCATGTAAGATTTATCTCAGAAATTCAAGGATTGTTAAACATCAAAAATGATGATGATGATGATTGTACTAATAATTGCTTCACTGGACATCTTCCATCCTCCACATTCGCTCTTCTTTATTCCCCATTCTGCTCTATGCTTTACGGGCCACATCAATGGGCCTCCTTGCCCTGGCTTCTGATAGGTTCTGCCAATGGGGTCACCAAGAGAAGACAGGAGGAAGGGAGGAGCAGGTGGTTAGCATGCTGATTCCTCCAGCTGCCAGTCCGAGAGCTTGGCACTGGGCTGTGTCTCCCTTGGCCGAGGTCACAGCTTCTATCAAGCTGCCCTCTCCATCTCTGGGTTTTAGTCACCACACCCACCCTGTCCTTTAAGGCCCAAGCATGGCGAAGCATTCCACTATTTCTAACGGTGGGGGACTGAGCTATTCCTCGTTGTCTTCCTCACCTTCCTTTATGAAACTCTTCTCAAATTACCCAGTTTGAGTGGGTCACTTGTTTTCTGCTAGTAATTGGCAGGAGGGGTGGCCCACTACCAAGGGCATCCCCTCAAAATAGAATCCTGGGAAGGAAGTAGTAGACGTGCAATGGGTCATGTGGGACCAATGGCATTTGGCGGCATTATAATCACTCAAAATTTCAGTGGTGGCATGAGATAAAGTGTAGGTGGAAGATAAAGAGCTGGGATTTGGAGCGGCTTGCACACTTAGATGCCATATTGTCAACAGTATCTAAGTGTGCAAGCCGCTCCAAATCCCAGTGCCTTATTTTTGGACAGCCCTGGAGAGATTGCACAGGGAAAAAGAAAAAATCAAAAGCTGTGAATGTCGAGCTGAGATGCAGTGAGATTTGGCATCCCTTGACAGAGCTGAGAATGCAGAAGACAGTGAGAAAGGCTTAGTGGCAGCCTTGAGGAGCCCCCATCTCCTGTACTTGCAGGGTGGACATGATCGAAGACTGAGCCCAGGGCCTCCTTGTACATGTAGGAGCTCCAATTAAACGCATAGGAAATGACATCGTGCAATTGTAAGAGACTTAGAATGGGAGCATCTGAGTAGACACAGACAAGGCTGACAATTTTAAAATTTTGAATTCTCAAATCCCCCTCATCATTCAGGTAGTCTCTCCCCTATTGGGGTAATCAACTGCCTAGGGACTCTTCGGTGACTGAACCTAGGACAGTTGCTTCACAAAAGGGATGCCAAATCTTTTACCCATGACTCCAGGATGAAAAGGAGAGTTAGATCCCAACACAGCCCATGTGCTCCAGAAGGAGACAGCCTGTATACTGAAAGAGTGACAGGACCTTGCCAGTTCAAATCCACAAGAGTCTTAGGAACATATGGGGTGGATTCTAAGCATGTTAGTCCAAAGATGGTAAATACAAGGCTTAATTGGGCTGAATTCATTAATATACTTATCCAGGTTTGGGAGTTGGGGGTTAGCATGAATAGTCTCCTATAATGGCTAATTCAGAGTAGATTCAATAGTGACCTTGGGGGTCCTTCTGGGGGCCGGCAGAGAGTGGCCCTCTTTTCTTCCCTGGCTGCCTGAGGATCGACCACCGTAACAAATGACACAATAACTATCCAAACCAGGAAGTTTATGACCAACCGACTACTTCAAAGGAGATAAATGGTCATCGATGTCCTTCACCCTGGGAAGGCAATGGTACCTAAGACAAGAATTTGGGAAAAGCTAGCCAAAATGTACAAGACCACACCGGTCATCTTTGTATTTGGATTCAGAACCCATTTTGGTGATGGCGAGACAACTGGCTTTGGCATGATTTATGATTCCTTGGATCATGCAAAGAAAAATGAACCCAAACAGAGACTTGGAAGATATGGTCTGCATGAGAAGAAAAAGACATTAGGAAAACAGTGAAAGAAACACAAGAACAGAATGAAGAAAGTCAGGGGGACTGCAAAGGCCAGAGCGTGGTGCTGGCAAAAAGCAGAAGGAGCAAAGATCCTGCAATGGCTTTATTTGTGGTGATTGTGTGGACTTTTCATGAGAGGATTAATAAACTGTAAAACCTGAAAAAAAAAAAAAAGAAAGAAAAAGTGACATCAAATTAACGAGGTTGAGATACCAACAACTCCCTGGCCCACTGAGTGTAGAGGAAGGAAACTGAAAGCTCAAAGAAACGGGAATGTTTAAATGAGTCAATTATACAAGATCTCTCAGTCCCCCCTTACCACATCTCCCTTCCTCTACCCCAAGGCCTGGAGACATTTCCTTCACTAGGTCTTTAAGAAGTACATTGTGATGAGGGCAGCAGTATCCTTCAAGAGCTTGTTGTGACTGTCACTGTGGGCCGGAGTTGAGGTCAGGGATGCTGCAAAGAAATTGGAATCCTTGACCTCAGTGAGAATCTCCAAATTCCAGAAGGGTAGAGGCCGGGTATGGTGCCTGTCATACACCATATGGCACAATTTCTTCATAAACAACAGAGAAGAGAGGTAATCGGATCCTTCTGACTTACAGGGATCTGTGGGGAAAGCCAGTTGATCACAGCATTCCCAGAACTGAATAGAGGAGAAGCTTACTAAAATGTGGCTTGACATGGAAGGAAAAATTCCAGGTCTAGTGGACAGAAATCTAACTTGAGTTACCATGACAGGGATTCATGGCCTCCTACGCAGTTCCCAGACTTGCCAGTTCACAGACACAGCTCCCATTGACTGAGGGGGAGGCCAAGACCCCTTGGGGAGGGCTTTGCAATGCAGTCATAGGTATACACTGTGAAATCTTTCCCCAGACTCTCTGCAGAGGGACTCAGACCTGAGTGGGGTCCCACTGGGGAAAAAGAAATACCCAGACTTTCTAGGGGTTGTTAGATGTTACCTCTGAACTGATGTTTCTGGAGACCCAAAACACCACAGTGCTCTACTGCTCAGAATTAGAGTTGATAGAGACAAGGTGCAAATGGAATCTTAATGAAAGTCAAGTCTCCTCTGGTTATTTCCCAAGTCCCTGAATGAATACAAGGAAGACATGAGAGTATATTTAGTGTGGTAGGCAGAATAATGGTCACCCCCAAAGGTGTCTACATCCTAGTCCTCAGAACCTGTGAATATGTTACCTTCCATGGCAAAAGGGAATTAAGGTTGCAGATGGAATTGAATTTGCTAATCAGATTACCTTAAAATAGGGAGATCATCCTGGATAATGTTGTCGCAGTGTAAATCACAAGTGTCCCTAAATGTGGAAGAGAGAGGCAAAAGAGCCAGTGTCAGACCCACTCTGAGAAACACTTGGCCAGGCATTGCTGAATTTGGAGATGGAAGAAGGGGCCACAAGCCAAGGATTACGTGCAACCCTAAGAGCTGGAAAAGGCAAGAAAACATATTATCACCCAGAGCCTCCAGAAAGGGATACAACCCTGTTAACGCCTTCATTTTAGCTTGGTGAGACCCATTTCAGACTTCTGACCTTATTAACTGTAAGATAATAAATATGTGTTGTTTTAAGCCACTAAGTTTTCAGCAATTTGTTGTAGCAGCCATAGAATATTAGTACACTTAGTAAGGGTCAGAATCCCCACACTGGTGCCCTGACCCATGGAGTGAGGATATGATGGCAGAAACAGCCAAGGAGAAGCCATGGAACTTTCCCCATCCCCCATGCCCTACCAAGACAGCAAACCAAAAACAGCACCAAACCCATCACTGTCAAACACCTGAAAGATGCAGGGACAGCTAT
>NW_007727535.1:373803-375672 GCF_000696425.1 Galeopterus variegatus
GCTGCCCTGACATTGGGCCTTACAGCTCAGCACACCCAATGGAACCAGAAGTGTCTCTGGCTACAGGGAGGCTCAATGGAGCACTGACAACCCCATCAAGAGAAAGATCGATTGGAGAAAAGTCATGCTTTCTTCTACCGATAACTAGTCTTCATTTGAAAAGCAGCCCCTGGTTTGTTACCGGGCTCAGGTAGAGTATGAACACCTGACCATGGGACACCAAGTGACATGGACAGTAGAATTTCATTATAAAATGCAGTTGGTATGTCAGGCCTGCGAGGATCTAGAAAGCACAAGTAAACTATATGAGGAGGTGACAAGGAGGTCCTGTTGTTTCAGCATCCCTCCTTCAACTCATACACATGGTGCTGCAGGTTGATTGAATTGTGTCCCCAAAGTCCATATATTAGAAGCTTAATCCTCACTGTAACTTTTGAGAATAGCAGATCCTATTGTTGAATTGAAAGGTGGGGCCTTGAAGAGGTGATTAGATTGTAGGACCATATGGTTGTGAATGGACTAATAATGGTCAGGGACGTGGTTCCAAGGGCTTTAAAAGGAGAGCGCATGAGGGTCTGTCTCTCTCTGCTCCCCCATTTTCTGCCATGTGAGACNTAAGATAATAAATATGTGTTGTTTTAAGCCACTAAGTTTTCAGCAATTTGTTGTAGCAGCCATAGAATATTAGTACACTTAGTAAGGGTCAGAATCCCCACACTGGTGCCCTGACCCATGGAGTGAGGATATGATGGCAGAAACAGCCAAGGAGAAGCCATGGAACTTTCCCCATCCCCCATGCCCTACCAAGACAGCAAACCAAAAACAGCACCAAACCCATCACTGTCAAACACCTGAAAGATGCAGGGACAGCTATTCTCTCCCCTTGCCTGTATAACATGGCTGCTTNAAACACCTGAAAGATGCAGGGACAGCTATTCTCTCCCCTTGCCTGTATAACATGGCTGCTTGAGTGATCTAAGCCCCAAGAGGTTATAGAGACTGTCAGGAGATTGCCCCGACTTAATCAACAGTCAGCTGTGCTAATTACAGCTGCAATTCTAGGTGTTAACATACAGCTACTCACCAGAAAAACGCTTTTTGTCCCCAAAACAGAATTAGAGGCCAGTACAGACTATTTTTGCTGTTTTGTCTTAGGTATCTCTCAACTCTTCTTTCTCCCTCATAATCTAGTCCAGAAGGCTTTGATCATCTTGATAACCCACAGAACACTGCTCTGGTCCATTATATTGATGAGCTGTAAATAGTAGTCATCTCAGATACCTTAGCAAGCCACGTGTGTGTGGGGTAGGAAATAAACCCCACAGACTTTCAAAAGCTTCCATGTGGAAAAGTCTAGGAAAGTCAGCACATTCTTTCTAAAGTGTGAGACCAATTTTTGTACCTTGCACTGCCCACCTTGAAGAAGAACGTGCAACCCTCGTCGACTCCTGAATTTTGGAGATGACATATCCCATTTGGGCATGCTACTCCGGGTGACCTGCAAGGCTGCTAGTGTCGATGGGGCCTGAAGTAAGAAAGGGCTCTGTCACAGTCCAGGCTACCATGCAGGCTGCCCTGACATTGGGCCTTACAGCTCAGCACACCCAATGGAACCAGAAGTGTCTCTGGCCTACAGGGAGGCTCAATGGAGCACTGACAACCCCATCAAGAGAAAGATCGATTGGAGAAAAGTCATGCTTTCTTCTACCGAATAGATAGACTATTCTTCATTTGAAAAGCAGCCCCTGGTTTGTTACCGGGCTCAGGTAGAGTATGAACACCTAATCATGGGACACCAAGTGACATGCACAGTAGAATTTCATTATAAAATGCAGTTGGTATGTCAGGCCTGCGAGGATCTAGAAAGCA
>NW_007727535.1:376897-378106 GCF_000696425.1 Galeopterus variegatus
TAAAAGGAGAGCGCATGAGGGTCTGTCTCTCTCTGCTCCCCCATTTTCTGCCATGTGAGACTCCTGCATTGCTGGAATAACCAATTAGAAAAAAAAAATCCCATTTACAATAGCAATAAAAGTTATAAGATGCCTAACAATAAATCTAATAAAATATATGTACAAAACCTCTATGGAGAAAATCATCAAACATTATTGAAGGACATAAAAGAAGACCTATATGCAGTAAACAGAGAAATACAATCTGTTGAGAGATGGGAAGGCTCAACATTGTAAAGATGTCATTTCCCCCCAAAATAATCTAAAATTTATAATCTATAATGCGACTTCAGTAAAAATCCAGATGGGTTTTCCTGTGGAACTTGATAAAGAAACACAAAGACTAAGAGAGCTCTGAAGAGCAATGATGCATGAAAGGACTTCAAAAAGTTCATGGAAAAATAGAATGAAAAGATAGTACAAATCCTTTCCTGAACTTTTTGAAGACCTCTCATATAGGGACTTACCCTTCCAAATGCTGTAATGATATTGTAATTGAGACAGTGTGGTATTTGTGTGGGAAGAAACACAGAGACCAGCAGAACAGAACAGAGGCCAGAAAATGACCCATGTCATATGAAAACAATATGCACAGAGAAGACATTACAAATCAGTGAAAAGAAGATGGCTGGACTATTTAAAAGGTGGTGCTGGCACATCTAGCTATCCAAATGGAAGGAAATAGTTAGATCCTTACTTCATGGCATACACAAAAATAAATTCTAGGTGGATTGATTCCTAAATGTGGAAGCAAAACTTTAAAACATTTACAAAAAATATGTAGGTGATTTTCTTTATACTCTTGGGTAGAAAACAATTTCTCGAATAGGACACAAAAAGGATAAACTATGAAAACAAAACAAAACAAAGCTTCTGTACCAAAAGAAGGAAAGAAAGGAAAATAAAAGATCATTACCACAGTGAAAATAAAGCCACAGATGTTGTTAGGATTAATTTTCAGAAGATATAAAGAACTCCTATAAAATCAAGAAGAAAATAACAAACAATCCAAGTGGAAAATGGGCAAAGGATATTAACAGGAAACTTACAGAATGGCCAAAAGCATGTGAGAAGAGCCTCTAAATTCATTAATAGGGAAAGAAAAATTAAAACAATCCTGAAAGACCACTTTATATCCTTCAGGTTGGCAAGAATTTAAAGGACTGACAA
>NW_007727535.1:378659-380135 GCF_000696425.1 Galeopterus variegatus
AAACAATCCTGAAAGACCACTTTATATCCTTCAGGTTGGCAAGAATTTAAAGGACTGACAATGTCAAGTG
The DNA here is from genome assembly GCF_000696425.1 of Galeopterus variegatus. Lineage (NCBI taxonomy): Eukaryota > Metazoa > Chordata > Mammalia > Dermoptera > Cynocephalidae > Galeopterus > Galeopterus variegatus. The sequence continues at coordinate 378,730 of NW_007727535.1, forward strand.
CTGGCAAGGATGTGCAGAAATGGAAACTCACACACGCTGCTGGTGAGAGTGGAAATTGGTACAATCAGTTTGAAGAACAATTTGGCCATAGCTAGAAAATCAATGGTGAACAAATCCTTCAATCCAGAAATTCCACTTCTGGGTAACACCATACGCAAGCTCTCACACACTTGCCTGAAGTGGAATAAAAAACCATGCCCACTGCAACTCTGTCTGTAATAGCAAAAAACTGCAAACAACTCAAACGTCCATCAACAGAAGATGATAAATAAATTGTGTAGAGTTGTGCTATGGAATACCATGCAGGAGCTTTAAAAAGACGACGACAACTAGAGCTACATATATCTCCATAAATAAATTCTAAAAACATAAATTTGAATGCATGTTGAAGTATAATATATACATGATATAATTTAAATAAAGTTAGTAGGTAGCCCAAACAACAATTCTATGTACTGACAGTCCCCCTACTTATGATGCTTCAACTTGGGATTTTTCAACTCTACGATGGTGCGAAAACGACATGCATCCGGTGGAAACCATACTTGAAATTTTGAATTTTAATTTTTTCCGGAAGTAGTGATAAGCCCAACAATACTCTGTTGCAATGCTGGGCAGCAGCACTAAGCTACAGCTTCTAGTCAGCCATGCGATCATGTTGCCAAGTGATTTTGCACAACTAATGTAAGCCTACTAGTGTAGGCTGATGTAAGTGTTCTGAGCACGTTTTATGTAGACTGGGCTAAGCTATGATGTTTGGTAGGATGGATGTGTTAAATGCATTTTTGACATACTATATTTTTAATTTACAATGGGTTTATTGGGATGTAACCCCATCACAAGTCGAGGAGAATCTGTATTATTTGTGTATACTACATATGTTGTAAACCTATGAAGACATGCAAGAAATTCAGGAGGGGACAGAACAAGATCAGTGAGGGTTACAAAGCAGGGGTAATGGTAGTGAACTCTATCTGCAATGCATCATTTCCTTAAAATAAGAAAAAATCTGAAGCAGCTATGGCCAAATATTAAAAGTTTCTCAGACAGATGTGCAGAGGGAACTACTAATATTGAACTCTGAACTTCCGTCTGAAATATTTTATGATTTTAAAAAATGGAACCCTTTTTTGCAGAAATTGACAACCTGACCCCAACATTCATATAGAAATGCAAGGGACCCAGAAAAACCAAAATAACCTTTTTTTTTTTTTTTAATGTCTTTTTCCGTGTCCGGCAATGGATCGCAACCCTCAGTGTCGCCCCCGTACCGGACCAGGACCGGCAACGGGATCGCAGCCCTCGGCGTTGCTCCCGCGCCTCGCTCAGCCAGTGACCGGCAACGGGATCGCAGCCCTCGGCGTTGCTCCCGCGCCTCGCTCCGCCAGGGGGCCGGCACCGGGCGC
>NW_007727535.1:380962-384627 GCF_000696425.1 Galeopterus variegatus
GGCAACGGGATCGCAGCCCTCGGCGTTGCTCCCGCGCCTCGCTCAGCCAGTGACCGGCAACGGGATCGCAGCCCTCGGCGTTGCTCCCGCGCCTCGCTCAGCCAGTGAGCGGGAACCGGTCTGTATGTGGGATCCGAACCCTCGGGCGGGAGCTCCGCCGCGCTTCCCAAGCGGCGCACTACAGCAGTGCGCCACCGGGCCGGCCCCAAAATAACCTTTAATAAAGAGAACAAAATTGGAGAACTCGCATTTCCCAATTTCAAAACTTAATCAAGGCAGTGCACTACTGGCATGAGGATGGACATATAGATCAATTGAATAGATTGAGAGTCCAGGAATAATTCCTTACACTTATATTCAATTGATTTTTGGTACAGTGGTCAAGGCAATTCAATGTGGAAAGATTAACCTTTTCAGTAAATGCTATTGAGACAATTGATATCTACATGCAAAAGAATGAAGTTGGACCCCTATCTCACACCATATACAAAAAGTAACTCAAAAATGGGTTAAAAACCTAAATGTAAGAGCTAAAACTGTAAACCTCTTAGGAGAAAACATAAACATGTTGTGACTTTGGATTAGATAATGATTCCTTAGATATGACACCGAAAGCACAAGCAACAAAAGAAAAATTNGACCGCAACCCTCAGTGTCGCTGCCATACCGGACTGGGACCGGCAACGGGATCGCAACCCTTGGTGCTGCGCCCACCCCTCGCTCAGTTAGTGAGCGGGAACCGGTCTGTACGTGGGATCTGAACCCTCGGCGGGAGCACCGCCGCGCTCCCAAGCAGCACACTGTAGCAGTGCACCACCGGGCTGGCCCCAGGAGATGTTTTTGGCCTGCTCTGTGGTGCTGGCAGTGTGCCTGGTTGTGGAGAGTGTCTGATCCCCAGTTCCATGCCCCAGGTCCTCGAGTGGGTCCTGAGGTGCTGGCACGTTGTGCCTGGTTGTGGGAGGGGTCCAGTCTCCTTCTCCATGCCCCGGATCCCCAGGTGGGCCCCGAGGTCCTGGCACGTGCTACAACATGGATGAACTCAGAAAGCATTATGCTAAGTGAAATAAGCCAGACACAAAAGGGCAAATATTGCATGATTCCTCTTACATGAGGCACCTAGAATAGCAAATTCATAGAGACAGAAGGTAGAATTGCCAGGGACTGAGGCAGGGGAATGGGGAGTTACTGTTTCATGGATACAAAGTTTCTGTTTGGGATGACGAAAGAGTTCTAGAAATGGACAGTAGTGATAGTTGCACAACATTGTGAATGCTCTTAATGCCACTGAACTGGACACTTAAAAATGGTTAAAATACTTACTGTTCTGCGTATTTTACCACGATTTTTAAAAATCTAAAATAAAGAAGATAACCACTCAGGAACAATTAGGAGACAAACCTCTTTTCCCCAAAATTATCGGCAACCTCTAAAGAGAGTGGGGAGAAATCTGGATGGACACTGTCCATAAGCAGACCCTTGGGATGAGTATGCTTTTCCAAGATAATGCAATCATATGTCTAAAACCCTTCTCTATTAAAAAAGGATGCCCATGATATAGCCTAGAGCAGCACTGTCTAATGCAAATATAATGTGAGAGACATGCAATTTTATGTTTCTAGTAGTCACATTTATTTTTATTTATTTCTTTATTATTGTTATTATTATACATTCTAAGATGTTGTTGCAGAGCAGTTGGGGCAAAGGGGGAGAGGGGAAACGGGAGGGGAACAGGATGGTGGGATGTGGAAGGGAAGGGGGCACAGCCAAGACCTGTGGCACCCCCTTCATCTGGCAGAGGAGCCCAGAGACTTCTGGCAGCAGCTCAGTTGAGGCTGGGCTGGATGCGGACATCAGTGGGGCACGGCTGAGGCCCTCGGTCCTCTCCCCACTCTGGCTTGGGAGCCTGGGGGGCTTCCAGTCGTTCTAGGTTTTATAGGTGTTCTTTGGTGGTGTTAGACCTTTACTGGTTAATATCAGAACTGTGATCAGTGGGTTTTTTGTTTTTTCTTTCAGTTCTGTGTTGAATTATTCTTTATTCCCACCACTTAAACTCTGTACTGAAACTAATTTGCTGTCCTTTGGTTACTTCTAAAATGGGGGAACTTCCTGTTGGGACCAGCACTTGAGCCCTGTGGTTTAGCTAAATTGCTGCTTTGCTGCTGATTCCCTGGGGAAGGCTTTTTGTGCAGCTCAGGTTTTAATTGCTGACCTTTTAAGCACTTCTGGGACATGTGAAGTCTGTTACATCTGGGCTGTGTGAAAACTCTGGTCTGGGCCTGAGGCTTTTCAGCAAACTGCATCCCCTGCTGTTCTATATTCTTGACCAGTCTGCAAAGAGTGGTCCTGTGCTGAAAGGAGGGCAGATCGGCTGGCCACGCTGTGTCCCAGTGTTCCCCCGGTGGGCCCATCTCCCCTCCTAAACACTTCCCCGGGGGACGGGCTGTGCACCGGTCCCTTGTGCTGACTCACCGGCCTCTGAATGGCTCCTTTTTTCAGTTGTCTGTGGCTTCTCACTCCTGTGTGGGTCCACGGGAGCCCTGTCAGTGGCTTTGCTGTCCTGGGGCCACCAAGGCCCTCTTCTCCTCTGCTGCCTCCAAGCTACTTCATATGAAGGGCACAGCAATGGCTTTTGCCAGCTCTTGTTCCATGTGCTCACCAGGGCCAGCCTGGAAATGGCCAGGGCTTGAAATGGCGGGAGCAGTTCTTTCTTTCTCTCATCGTGGCTTCTCCCGCCTTCATGCGCTCTGTAGATCTCTCCTCCGCTTCCCCTGAGCTTTAGCGGCCCCATCTTGTCTGTCATCACTTTCTAACAGTTGTAAGTTGGTTGATTGTGGGAGAGGGTGACACTAGGGACCATCTATTCCACCATCTTAATTGGAAGTCCTCTAGTAGTGACATTTTTTTTAAAAAGACAGACAGGACTCATTTTTATAAGATATTTTATTTAACCCAACAGATCTAAAATATCATTTTAGCATGTAAACAATATAAAAAATCATTAATAAAGCTGGCTGGTTAGCTCAGTTGATTAGAGCATCATGTTGATAACACCAATAAAGAAAGAAAGAAAGAAAAGAAAAATTTGCTAATGAGATATTCTACATACACAATTACCCTTTTCATACCAATAGTAATTCAAAATCTAATGTGCATTTTGCACCTGCAGCACATCTCAGTTTGGACTAACCACCTCTCACGTGCTCAATAGCTACATGTGGCTAGTGGCTTCTGCACTGGAGAGCTCCAGACTTTAGTAAGGGGCAAGGCACTGAACCAGCACTCAGTCCCCTGGCTTTCAGCCCCAGCTCAACCACTTACAGCCATGGGAACTTTGGAAAGTACCTTAATAGTTCCTAATAAATTCCTAATAAAACGGAGTTAACAGTTCACCCTCCTATACCATTGGATTATTGGGAGAGTTAGGTGAGATAATGTAAAACTACATAGGTCCATACCACTGTGATGTCTATTTGAATCTATTTATCAATACCAGAATGTAATATGTTAAAAAGTATAGTGTTAGACAATGATAACCATAGGCAAGATAAAAAATACTTTTGTACATGTCAACTTGGGGAGAAGGGTGCAGGGAAAGTGGGAAGGTGAAAGCCATGGTATTAAGCATTGCATCAGTAAACAACTCCACAGTAGTCTTCTCCAGGAAA
>NW_007727535.1:384637-402071 GCF_000696425.1 Galeopterus variegatus
AATGATTCCTTAGATATGACACCGAAAGCACAAGCAACAAAAGAAAAATTAGATAAATTGGACTTCATCATAATTTAAAACTTCTGTTCTTCAGAGGACACTATCAAGAAAGTTAAAAGAAAATTCACAGAATGGGAAAAAATATTTGCAAATCATATATCTGATAAGGACCCGGTATCGAGAATATATAAAGAACTATTACAATTGAACAATAAAATTACAATACAATTTAAAAATGGGCAAAAGATCTGAATGGACATTTCTCCAAAAATATATGTAAATGTACAATAGGCACATGAAAAGATGCTCAACATCAATAGTCATTAGGGAAATGCAAATTGAAACCACGATGAGATACTAGTTAACACCCACTAGGATGGCTAGAATTCAAAAGATGGATAGTAAGAAGCGTTGGTAAGGATGTCAAAAAACTACAACCCTCATACATTGCTGGTGGGAATGTAAAATAGTGCAGCTACTCTGGAAAATAATTGACACTTTCTCAAATGCTTAAACAGAGTTGTCCTGTAATGCCGTAGGACCCAGCAATCCCACTTTTCACGATACATCCAACAGCATGCAAAACATACATCCACACAAAAATTTGTACACAAATGTTCATAGCAGCATTATTATTTACAATAGCCAAAAAGTGGATATAACCCAAATGCGGGCCAGCCTGTGGCTCACTCAGGAGAGTGCGGTGCTGATAACACCAAGGCTACGGGTTCAGATCCCATATAGGGATGGCCGGTTTGCTCACTGGGTGAGCGTGGGGCTGACAACACCAAAACAAGGGTTAAGATCCCCTTACCGGTCATCTTTAAAAAAAAAAAAAAGTTATAACCCAAATGCCATCAATTGATAAATGGATAAACAAAATGTGATATCTCCATACAATGGAGATGGAATGAAGTGCTAATAAAGAGGAATGAAGTGTTAATATATGCTACAACATGCATGAACCTTGAAAACATGCTAAATGAAATAAGCCAGACACAAAGCACCACATATCGTATGTTTCCATGTATATGAAATATGCAGATCAGGCAAATCCATAGACACAGACGGTAGAGGGGTGGTTGCCTGGGGCTGTTGGGGAGGGGTAAGTGGGAGCGGCTGCTGATGGATACAGTTTCTTTCCAGGGTGATAAAATGTTCTGAAATTAGTGGTGGTGGTTGCATAACTCCATGAATATACTAAATGTACTGAATTGTACACTTATAAGGGTCAATTTTATGATATATCAATTACACCTCAATCAAAAAACAAACACATTGAAGAGCCGACATTGGAGTTTGGGGGCAGCCTTGCCCATCCCCTCCCCACCCCCACCATTTGCCCACAGGAGGAGGGTCAGGACAGCATCATGACAGTGTGACTTGGAAGTTCAAGAAGACCTCCTGCAAAGACCCTGAGGAAATAAAGCTGGAGCCCAGGATTGAATATCCGGTTTCATGGATGGCAGCGTGGTCATCCAGAGTGTTTGTCACTTTTTCCTATAGCCGAGCAGAACACATGTTGAACTGCAGGAAACAAATGAGCTCTGGAGTGAATGCAATGGTTTAAAATGTTACTCTACATTTTAGACCTGCATTGTGACCTTGAGTTTACAGATAAGACTACTATGGTCATGTCACGAAATCGTGGCCATCTCTTGATGAGCAGTCACTTTCATTCATTTTGCAAGCAGATCTGAATACAGCTGTATTTCAAGTGTCTAAAATATTTGTAAATAAAAATGTGTGTATTTTGTGCGTGTGCGCATTCATTCACTTATCCACCCATCTAACCAATACGTGCACCTAACCATTGAGCCTCTCCTGCTTACCACGCACTGTTCTAGGCACTGGCTAGATGAGAGGAACAAAGTAGAAAAAGTCTTTACTCCAGTGCAGAATCAGGGAGACCAAAATGGACATATATCAGATGAAGGCAAGTGATGATAAATACTGTATTGACAGAGAAAGTGGGATGAGGAAATCAAGTATCTGGACAGCAAACAGGACATTCACGGTAGGCTGCTCTGAGAAGGTGTCACTGGGGCAGAGATCTGAATGAGGGGAGGGAAGAGCTATAACCAGCTTTGCATACACCAAAAAGCACAAACAGCCAAAGACGGGAACAAGTTGGTCAGTCTGAAAAACAGCAAGAAATCTTGTGTGACTGGAACAGAGTGGATGAGAGAGGAGGCAGAGATGCTGTTGGGGAAGAGGCTGGGGACCTGCCATGCCTACTGTCCAGGCTTGGCGTTAATACAAGGTGAGATGGGAGGTGCATAGAAGGTTCCAGGCAGGGGAGCAATATCTTCTGCTTTGCATTAGGAGGCCCACTGTGGCTCTGTGCAGAGCATGGAGTGTAAGGCGGCAGGAGGGGAGGCAGGGAGGCACAGCCGTCCACGTACAGCACACAAAAAGTTCCCATGGATACATAGCCCACTCTCAGTGCAGTGACCTCGGAGTCACTTTTAACTTTATATTCTTCTGTACAGTTTGGATTTGCTATAGTGGGTATGCATTAATTTTGAATGTAGAATAAAGATGTTTTAAAAGATAACCACTCATTTGGAAACTTGTGCATCACTGGTGAGAATGTAAAATGGTGCAGCCACTGAAGAAAGTAGTATAGCGGTTCGTCAAAAAGTTACGCATAGAATTACCACATGATCCAGCAATTCCACTGCTAGGTATCTACCCAAAAGAATTGAAAACAGGGGCTGAAACACGTATTTGTATACCAGTTTTCACAGCAGCATTATTCACAATAGCCAAAAGGTGGAAACAACCCAAGTGTCCGTCAATAGATGAATAAACAAAATGTGGTATATACATACAATGGAATATTATTCACCCATTAAAAAATGAAATTCTTGGGCCGGCCCAGTGGCGCACTGGAGAGTGCGCCGCCTTGGAGTGTGGCGGCGCTCCTGCCGAGGGTTCGGATCCCATGTGGAGACCGGTTCCCGCTCACTGGTTGAGCGCGGTGGGGGCGCAACACCGAGGGTTGCGATCCTGTTATCGGTCAGTAAAAAAGACAAAAAGGAAAAAAAAAATTAAAAATAAATAAATAAATAAATAAAATGAAATTCTTTTTTTTTATTATTAAGATAATACTTTTTATTTTTTTTGTCTTTTGTCTTTTTCCGTGTCCGGCAACGGATCGCAACCCTCAGTGTTGCCCCTGTACCGGACCGGGGACCGGCAACGGGATCACAACCCTCGGCGTTGCTCCCGCGCCTCGCTCAGCCAGTGAGCGGGAACCGGTCTGTATGTGGGATCCAAACCCTCGGGCGGGAGCACCGCCACGCTTCCCAAGCGGCGCACTTACCCAGTGCGCCACCGGGCCGGCCCAGATAATACCTTTTTTTGCTTATACATATTTTGGGGTTTCAACATTGAGATATGTTGATCAAATCAATATTACTAGCATATATATTTTTACAAATTGTAATTATTCTTTATGCCCCTTGTCCAATCCCTCCCCATCCCCCTTCATCTACCCCTCCCCCCTCTCATCACCCTAGATTTCTTCTCTCCCTCTGAAAGAATAATGGTTACTGTGTTGATTTGCTGCCCAAATGGTCTGTCCAATGCTGAGAGGCATGATCAGGTCCCCCAATACAGCAGATGTCTCTTCTGTCACTATGAAATGGGCTCTGTGGAGAGAGACATCCTCCTCCTTTCTTTATCTCTGCTGGTGACTCTCCTAGTGTCAACTCACTCCAGTTGCTGGTGGACCATCTGTCCAGTGGTTGTGGCATCTAGCCGCCTTCATGGCAGCCATGGTTATCGTGGTGGCTGTGGTGGGCCACCCACATGGGGGAGATTTTTTTTTTTTTTTCCTTTTTGTCTTTTTTCGTGTCCGGCAACAGACCGCAACCCTCAGTGTCGCTGCCATACCGGACTGGGACCGGCAACGGGATCGCAACCCTCGGTGCTGCGCCCACCCCTCGCTCAGCTAGTGAGCGGGAACCGGTCTGTACGTGGGATCTGAACCCTCGGCGGGAGCACCGCCGCGCTCCCAAGCAGCACACTGTAGCAGTGCGCCACCGGGCTGGCCCCAGGAGATGTTTTTGGCCTGCTCTGTGGTGCTGGCAGTGTGCCTGGTTGTGGAGAGTGTCTGATCCCCAGTTCCATGCCCCAGGTCCTCGAGTGGGTCCTGAGGTGCTGGCACGTTGTGCCTGGTTGTGGGAGGGGTCCAGTCTCCTTCTCCATGCCCCGGATCCCCAGGTGGGCCCCGAGGTCCTGGCACGTGCTACAACATGGATGAACTCAGAAAGCATTATGCTAAGTGAAATAAGCCAGACACAAAAGGGCAAATATTGCATGATTCCTCTTACATGAGGCACCTAGAATAGCAAATTCATAGAGACAGAAGGTAGAATTGCCAGGGACTGAGGCAGGGGAATGGGGAGTTACTGTTTCATGGATACAAAGTTTCTGTTTGGGATGACGAAAGAGTTCTAGAAATGGACAGTAGTGATAGTTGCACAACATTGTGAATGCTCTTAATGCCACTGAACTGGACACTTAAAAATGGTTAAAATACTTACTGTTCTGCGTATTTTACCACGATTTTTAAAAATCTAAAATAAAGAAGATAACCACTCAGGAACAATTAGGAGACAAACCTCTTTTCCCCAAAATTATCGGCAACCTCTAAAGAGAGTGGGGAGAAATCTGGATGGACACTGTCCATAAGCAGACCCTTGGGATGAGTATGCTTTTCCAAGATAATGCAATCATATGTCTAAAACCCTTCTCTATTAAAAAAGGATGCCCATGATATAGCCTAGAGCAGCACTGTCTAATGCAAATATAATGTGAGAGACATGCAATTTTATGTTTCTAGTAGTCACATTTATTTTTATTTATTTCTTTATTATTGTTATTATTATACATTCTAAGATGTTGTTGCAGAGCAGTTGGGGCAAAGGGGGAGAGGGGAAACGGGAGGGGAACAGGATGGTGGGATGTGGAAGGGAAGGGGGCACAGCCAAGACCTGTGGCACCCCCTTCATCTGGCAGAGGAGCCCAGAGACTTCTGGCAGCAGCTCAGTTGAGGCTGGGCTGGATGCGGACATCAGTGGGGCACGGCTGAGGCCCTCGGTCCTCTCCCCACTCTGGCTTGGGAGCCTGGGGGGCTTCCAGTCGTTCTAGGTTTTATAGGTGTTCTTTGGTGGTGTTAGACCTTTACTGGTTAATATCAGAACTGTGATCAGTGGGTTTTTTGTTTTTTCTTTCAGTTCTGTGTTGAATTATTCTTTATTCCCACCACTTAAACTCTGTACTGAAATTAATTTGCTGTCCTTTGGTTACTTCTAAAATGGGGGAACTTCCTGTTGGGACCAGCACTTGAGCCCTGTGGTTTAGCTAAATTGCTGCTTTGCTGCTGATTCCCTGGGGAAGGCTTTTTGTGCAGCTCAGGTTTTAATTGCTGACCTTTTAAGCACTTCTGGGACATGTGAAGTCTGTTACATCTGGGCTGTGTGAAAACTCTGGTCTGGGCCTGAGGCTTTTCAGCAAACTGCATCCCCTGCTGTTCTATATTCTTGACCAGTCTGCAAAGAGTGGTCCTGTGCTGAAAGGAGGGCAGATCGGCTGGCCACGCTGTGTCCCAGTGTTCCCCCGGTGGGCCCATCTCCCCTCCTAAACACTTCCCCGGGGGACGGGCTGTGCACCGGTCCCTTGTGCTGACTCACCGGCCTCTGAATGGCTCCTTTTTTCAGTTGTCTGTGGTTTCTCACTCCTGTGTGGGTCCACTGGAGCCCTGTCTGTGGCTTTGCTGTCCTGAGGCCACCAAGGCCCTCTTCACCCCTGCCACCTCCAAGCAAATTCATCTGAAGGGCACAGTTGTGGCTTTTGCCAGCTCCTGCTCTGTGTGCTCAGCAGCTCCAGCCTTAAAGCAGCCATGGCATGAAACAGTCAGAGTGGTTTTTTTCTTTCTCTCATCGTGGCTTCTCCCACCTTCATGCACTCCGTAGGTCTCTCCTCCTCTTCCCCTGAGCTCTAGTGGCCCGGGAGAGGGTGACACTAGGGACCATCTATTCCACCATCTTAATTGGAAGTCCTCTAGTAGTGACATTTTTTTTAAAAAGACAGACAGGACTCATTTTTATAAGATATTTTATTTAACCCAACAGATCTAAAATATCATTTTAGCATGTAAACAATATAAAAAATCATTAATAAAGCTGGCTGGTTAGCTCAGTTGATTAGAGCATCATGTTGATAACACCAATAAAGAAAGAAAGAAAAGAAAAATTTGCTAATGAGATATTCTACATACACAATTACCCTTTTCATACCAATAGTAATTCAAAATCTAATGTGCATTTTGCACCTGCAGCACATCTCAGTTTGGACTAACCACCTCTCACGTGCTCAATAGCTACATGTGGCTAGTGGCTTCTGCACTGGAGAGCTCCAGACTTTAGTAAGGGGCAAGGCACTGAACCAGCACTCAGTCCCCTGGCTTTCAGCCCCAGCTCAACCACTTACAGCCATGGGAACTTTGGAAAGTACCTTAATAGTTCCTAATAAATTCCTAATAAAACGGAGTTAACAGTTCACCCTCCTATACCATTGGATTATTGGGAGAGTTAGGTGAGATAATGTAAAACTACATAGGTCCATACCACTGTGATGTCTATTTGAATCTATTTATCAATACCAGAATGTAATATGTTAAAAAGTATAGTGTTAGACAATGATAACCATAGGCAAGATAAAAAATACTTTTGTACATGTCAACTTGGGGAGAAGGGTGCAGGGAAAGTGGGAAGGTGAAAGCCATGGTATTAAGCATTGCATCAGTAAACAACTCCACAGTAGTCTTCTCCAGGAAAGAAGTTCTAGAGCCACTTGCCTCTGACACATGGCGGGGTGCAGCCTGAGCAACACATGACCATAATTACTCTGCAAATCGATTTTATTCCAGGCTATAAGATGCTATTTCTCAAAGGAAGGAGCTTGGAGCTTCCTTGTTTATGAGAAGTTCTAGAGCCACTTGCCTCTGACACATGGCGGGGTGCAGCCTGAGCAACACATGACCATAATTACTCTGCAAATCGATCTTATTCCAGGCTATAAGATGCTATTTCTCAAAGGAAGGAGCTTGGAGCTTCCTTGTTTATGAATGCATTTTTCAGGGGTGGAGTGATTTAAAGAGCCTGAGCCGTTTCCTGACGGTGAGCACTGAGCCAGCCTGGAAGCCTCAGGCCCCAGCCAGGCTGACCATGAGCCAGACCCAGAGCAAGCTTCGTCCCACGCTTCCTGTGGAGTAAGCTTCGTCCCACGCTTCCTGTTGGGTCCAGGCAGCCTGAGTTTCCTGGTGACCCTTCCCTGCACCCAGCTGGCAAGACCTGGTGCCAGCCAAGAAAATCTGAGGCAGCCAGGTTTGTTACTTCAAATCTCTAAACCTGCAGACCTCTGTGCTTGGCTTATATATGTGAAAGTTAAAACAAGGATGTGTGTGACAGCCGTGATTAGAATACAAGCCGTGATTACAATACGACCAGTCTTCAAAATGTCAGCCCATTTGGCAGTTAACTAATTTAACTAGCATAATAATGTAAAAATGATGGGCACTGGGAATGTAAAATGGTAGTCATTCTAGAAAACATTTTGTCAGTTTCCTATAAAGTTAAACATCATAAGACCCAGCAATCACACTCCCAGGTATTTTTCCCAGAGACGTGAAAATTTATGTTCAGACAAAATCTTGTATGCAAATGTTTATGAGCTTTATTTATAATAGTCATGTATTAAAGTCCTCCAAAGACAGAAAACCAATAGGAGACAGATAGACAGACAGACAGATGGTGATAGTAGGGAGCGGTGGGGACTAGAGTGGAATGAAGTACCCGTGGCACAGCAAAAGGGGTTGTCACCACTCAGCCCTGCCATGCGGGAATGTGGGCCATGTATTGCCACATTTGATTTTTCAAGAGAAGCCCAAATCCAGACATTTATGATGAGCTACTGATTTTTTCATCTTATGAACTAATATTAAACTTTCTTAATTAAGTGAGGGCCCAACGAAATACATATGCTGAATGAATACTGCCCAGAGGACATGGTTTGGAACATCTACTTTGAAACTTAAGGATGTTCCAGAGTTTCTGATGAAGTGATCATGATTTCGCTGATAATTGCTAGGCAAAGAGGTCAACAGCTGGCAAAGGAAAAACAGTGTTCCTTACATCCATTAGCCAATTCCATCTGGATGCCCTCCACTGTAGGCATCCCACTGGGAGAGGTCCAAAGAGCAATTAGGAACTCTGGAGACTGGGGGCGGCGGGAGGGTATAGATGGCCTATGGCTGCTGGCTGCTTTAGTTATAGGATTCTTGCATAACTTGAACCCTCAGGAAAAATGCATCTTTTTAGAATTATCAGATTATTTTCACCCAGGTGCTAGAGGCACAAAGACCAGACAATCCCATCTAATGGACAGAAGATAGTCTTGCCAGATCTATTTGAAGAGAAGCCTGCATTGCACCACTGGCAACAGACAGAAGGAATTTAAAACAAGGCTGGACAGGGCCCTGGGGAAGAGGTCACAGTGGGTGACTCAGTCCTGGCTGAATACCAGAGGCCTTTTGTCATCTCTGTCCCTAGCCAGTTCTTCTCAAACTAAGAAAAAGGGCACCAAGCTCTCAATGGCCCAGGTTCAAATCCTCCCTCTACCATTTGCTGGCTGTGTGACTTCAGGCAGGTGACAGCTCTGGAATCCCAGTTTCTCCATCTTTAAAATGTGACTGATATGTGTTGATATTGCACACCCCTTGTTATGATATCAAAGGGCACATCACCTCTTTGGTATTCTTCTCAAAAATCTACATCCCCAGTCTAATCATGAGAGATATGAGGGAAGACTGAGAAACTGTCACCAATCAGAGGAGACTAAGGAGACCTGACTTCTCAATGCGATATGATATCCTAGATTAGGTACTGAAATGGAAAAGGGCCATCAGTAGAACAACTGGTGATGGGCCGGCCCGTGGCTCACTCGGTAGAGTGCGGTGCTGATAACACCAAGGCCACGGGTTCGGATCCCATATAGGGATGGCCAGTTTGCTCACTGGATGAGCGTGGTGCTGACGACACCAAGTCAAGGGTTAAGATCCCCTTACCGGTCATCTTTAAAAAAAAAAAAAAAAATGAACAACTGGTGAGACCTGTAAAGTCCACTTGAAAAATCATGGGACTGGTAGCTCTTCCTCATATCCCTTCCCCTCCTCTTCTTTTCCTGAACAATTCAGTCCTGTGGCTTCAGTGGGATGGGGCAAGGCCGGCATTCACAGGGGAAGGGGGTGGGGAACCCACATGGTGGGGACAAGGGGGGGCAGTGTGACATTAGGAGCGAGAGCCCAAGCAGGTGAGAAGAGTGTCCACGCAGGACGACATGTCCTGGGATGCGGAGTCGGAGCCCGAGCAGGGAGGGGGAGGCATCACTGCCAGAGAAGAGAGTTACAAACATGGAAACAGAGAAGACCGGAACGAACCCTGTGCTGTTGGATGGGAATTGGACACTTTGGTGTGAAATTGTGGATAGATATAAAAATAAATATAGAGATTATTGCTTCATAGGTACAGAGTTTCAGATTATCAATATGAAGAATTCTGTGGCTGGACGGTGATGATGGTTGCACTACAATGTCAATGTACTTAATGCCACTAAGCTGTTCATTTCAAAATTGTTAGGATGATAAATTTTATGTTACATGTATTTACCACAATTTTTAAAAATAATAAATATACAACTACAGATGTGGGTGATTGTGTGTGTGTGTGTGTGTGTGTGTGTGTGTGTGTGTGTGTGTGTGTGTGTGTGTGTGTGTGTGTGTGTGTGTGTGTGTGTGTGTGTGTGTGTGTGTGTGTGTGTGTGTGTGCGCACGTGCGCACATCTGTGTTCCCTGCTCTGTTCACCGGGAGGAATAGGGAGCAGCCTCACCCTGGAAGCACTAAGCACACTTAGCATCCAGATCTTGACTTCTAAATACCATTTTCACTAAGAAGAGGCAGGGTCCTTGGAGAACTGTCTGATTCCAGGGCCGGGACAGAAGACGTGCAGATGAGCCTGGAATAGCTTGTCGTAGAAAGCCGAAAGAATGCTGGGTTATGGGAAAGGGCACAGCAGCTAGCTTGAAAGCTTCCCAGTGGCCAAAGTGGGAACAATTCCATTATTAAAATAAATAGTGAGCGTCATGGACTAGAATCCATCAAATTCATGAGTCCATGCAGACATAAACAAACTACTTGCCCAAGATCACAGGCAATAAGGTAGCACTGGGGATGAAGGACACCCATTTTCCTTTTCCTTTTTTTTTTTTGTTCAAATACTGTGAATGCAACGAACATAACACATAGAGCAAGCTAGGGGTCCAGAAACTTCCTAGAGAGGCTGTCCAGGATATATGGGCTTTTGAGATCCATCCAGTTGTCATTTCCTGCTTCCAGTCATGCTGGGGGTAGAGTAAATGCAGGGGTGCCAGTGAGGAATGGGCCATTGGGGTGAGGGAAGCAGAAGAAAGGGGAGGAGGCGGCTCCTGATGACCCCCCTCGCCAGGCTCTAGGGGTGGGGGCCTCCTGGAGAGCGAGGTGCCCCACATCTGGTTCACATTGCAGGGTAAAAACAAACGGGTTTCAGAGCTGGCAGAAGCCCAGCAGACTTGGCTGAGCCGTGCTGCTCGGACACTAGGGCAGCATCACCTCTTCCACGGGTCACTGGGCCTGGCCGGCTCCCAAGGGCCCGCAGAGGGGATGCGGTTGGAATGAGGCCGTCTTCCCTACTTAGAACCACAGTGTCTGGGCCCGGCTCCGCCTAATGCACAAAACAGCCTCCTCATGTGTGCAGAGAGGCGGGTTCTTTGACTTGCAGATGACTCATTTCAGGCCCAGAGCGAGCTGGGGCTGTGCACACCGAATGCAACCACGTCCATCCACATCCACAGGCCTTGTCTGTGCTGCGTGCA
Organism: Galeopterus variegatus; assembly: GCF_000696425.1. Taxonomy (NCBI): domain Eukaryota; kingdom Metazoa; phylum Chordata; class Mammalia; order Dermoptera; family Cynocephalidae; genus Galeopterus; species Galeopterus variegatus. The sequence continues at coordinate 395,616 of NW_007727535.1, forward strand.
GCGCCTCTCTTGGCTGGGAAGAAACAACTGCTTCCTGTGGAATCTCGAGCAGCTCTCTTAACTTCCCTGAGCCCCAATTCCCCAGTTGTAAAGTGGGAACAAGGGTTCCTTCTTCTCGGGGCCATGGTTGGCCTACGAGAGCTACTGAGCATAAGGTGTAGCCACAGAGCCAGAAAGCTCTCCCGTGATGTCCACCGTGCTACTGGTCATCTGGGTACCAGTCTCAGCTCTTCTAGTGGGTATTATAAGTCTTGTCTTCAGGAAAAATCCAAAGCAAAAACAAAACCCGTTTCTTCCAGGAATTGGGCCCATGTCTGGCCGTATGAGGCAAGAGGCGGACAGACTATAGCTCACTTTCCAGTTTTGCTATTTGGTGGCCGTGTGACGAGGGAGATTCTGTCACCTCTCTGAGCCTGTTTCTTCTTCTGTAAAGGTAGAATCCTTGCCCCTACCTACTAGTGGTAATGGGGTAAAAGGCATACGAGGCGATGGCGTGATGTGTGGTGATGCTATTTTCCTTCCCAGACTGGTATTAAAGGCCCAAAGGACAGTTGTTGGGTTGAAGGGAAGCACATCAGGGAAGTGACTCTTAAAGCCATCTGGCTTTAACCCTTTCTCTGCCCAGCATTAGTTCTTTCCTCTTCAATAAGTTGGCAGCAGCCAGAAGAGAGCTGATTCATTCTGGGGACAGCCCTGAGGCCCAGCGTCCTGGCCAGCGCCCCGCAGAGGTCTCAGCTGTCCTCAAATTTACAGAGAGGACATTGCCCCTTTGCCAGATGCAACCAGCTTGCTCTTCTCTGGTGCCCTTCAGGGTATTCGTGGTGAACCTGCTTCCATGGGCAGGTTTGTCCACTGCCAAAAGCCCTAGGCCAAGAGTCCCTGCAAAGCAAGAGTCCAAGGCACCACTTCCCTTGGTGCTTCGGAGAAGAAGGTGACAGAGAAGCTGGTTACACCTTGGCAAATCATTTGACCTCATTGTGCCTCAGTTTTCTCATCTGTAAAGAGGGCTTATAGATACTACTCACAGAGTCATGACGAGGCTTTCCTGAGAGGTCTGAGTCTATAAGGGGCATACTTAGTGCAGTGCCTGGCACACAGTAAGTGCTCAGTACATGTGCGCTATTAGGATTAGTAGCTGCCATTTGGACTCTTTCCATCCCTAAGTAATCCCTGCTAAGCAGTTTGGAAGTTGCCAGGGTTCAAGCTCAAGTCTGTTTTCTTAGGGCTACTGGGGGACAGAGGCAGTCTCTCATTTGGTTTCTCTCAATTCCTTTCATAAATAAGGACTCTGATATTCCATCAGCATCTAATCTACTCCTACAACCCAGCCAGACAATCCCCTCTGTAGAACTATAATCCAATCGGGTGATTAAATCTAAATTCTTCCCATCTGATCACTGGGATCCCAACACACCCAATTAACCCCTCTCCTCCTCCAGAAATTTTATCAATCCCCTAAACACCTCCAATCACCCATTTAACCACCAGCCAGGAGCTAACTACTCCCCGGCCCCCAAACTTGGACGCTCAGTGTGACCAACACACAAAATTGAAAGCTTTTGCTTTAAGTTTTTTCTCTGAAACCTTGAACAAGAAGAAGAGTCAGAAGAAGAAGCCCTCCCCATCTCTGTGAAACTGCAAGTAAAGTCCAAAATAGAAAACCAAAGTAAATTGTAAATATAATTATAATATATAGTAATATATTATCTTACATAATGTAATGGTTACATATTATATTAAGCATATCAGGTGTATATATGTATTAGGTATTATAAATATCTGCATCTATATTTCTTTCTATCGATCTATCATGTATCTATCACCACCGAAATGCTGAGAAAGCTGGTCACACTCAAGAGTGAAATGGAACGAATTATGCATCCTTCACATGACAAGAAAGAGCTAAAAGTATAGCGTGGAGAGTCACGGTGTCTCTGAAGCAGCTGTTGAAATCTGCTTTCTGACTAGAATAACATGTGAGTGTAGGTAGAGGTTGGGGAAAAGCTCTTTGAACAACTGTTTAGAGATTTTTGGATTAAGCCAGTTTGTACAGCCTGAAGAATACTGTGCTCTCAAAAAAATCTTTCTCTCTCTTTCTCTCTGAAATGTGTTGCCCCCTTAAACTCATGCTTTTTAAACCAACACTAATTTGAGAGTTTTCTTCTTGGGCTGGGTATCTCATTCACCCTTAAAACATCCCTAGGAGTTAGGTACTACTTTCACCCCCATTTTGCTGAGTTGAAAAGTAAGGCACAGAGCAGTTAAGCAACTTGCTGGAGGTCACACAGCTATTGGGCGTCAGAGCCTGAATTGAAATTCACTCGAATCTATCTGATTCCAGAGCCAACACGATTAACCACTGAGCTCTACTGCCTCCCTGTGGTGGTTTTTCCGGTCAGAAGGGAACCTTCATCAGCTTTCACTAATACCTCCCTTCCAGGTAACACATAGAACTCAGTATTCCCATGTTGTTTTTCATTGCAAATCCCATGCCCTGTGTTCACATTTTCAACATGCATAAAATATTGAACCACAATGAGAGAAAATATATACTTTCTTGGATTTTTTTTAAAAAAACCAATAACTTGAACTTCCTGTCTGTAGTGAGAAAACAATTTTTTCTCACCTTCCTATGTAAACCCCAAAGAATTCACTCTCTGTCCATTCACAGCACATGCTGGAAGCCATTTAGAAGCCCTGGGGGTTGAGTCTGGCGAGCGGAATCTGATGGTGCAAGGCCCAGTTTGCAGAGAATTTGTTTTGACAGTTGGATCTGGAATGCTGGAGTAGGTTACATTTCTGAAGTATTAGAAAAATCACTGTTCTTCTTATCAGTGTTTTAGATAGGGGAGGCATGTTAATTTTTTTTTCCCCATTACAACCTTCAAAGTTTTTTTTTTTTTTTTTTAAATGACCAGTAAGGGGATCTTAACCCTTGACTTGGAGTTGTCAGCACCATGCTCAGCCAGTGAACAAACCAGCCATCCCTACATGGGATCCGAACCTGTGGCCTTGGTGTTATCAGCACCACACTCTCCCGAGGGAGCCAGGGGCCCGCCCTACAACTTTCAAAGTTTAAAGTGAATGTTTTTGGCTTTTTGTTGGTTTCACTGTGTGCTGGGTGAGGCATAGGGCCTGTGTCACGACAGCAGCCAAGGGACAGGGGAGGAGGGCCCTGGTGGAGGGGATAGATTTGATCTGTCTAATGGGATTAGGAGTGAATGTGCCCCCTGTAATTAGATTAGAGCAGAGCTGATGGCATCTGAGTGGGATAAATTGAATGTTTAATTGGGCATTTGGTTCCTTACCATTTACCAGGTAATATAGAAGATGACAAAAACAGCCCCAAAACGGAAAAAGAGAGAGCAGAGGGGTGATCCACCCAGAACAAGTGTTAGGAGATATGAACTTGTGATTAAAAAAAAATTTTAAATACAGAGGACAAATGACAGGAGTACTGTGTTCCCTTTAGATTTTCCAAATGTCTCTGCCTCTGAATCAAGGCTTTCAGTGTGAAGTTGGCTGAGGATTTGTTGAAGTCCTGGAGGCAAAGACCACGGCCAGCAATGATAAGAGCTGACTCTGACTGAGCACTTGTGGGGTGCCAGGCGCTGAGCCATTTCACCCTCACGACAGCCCCATGGGTGGGGCATATTTTCCACATTTACTGATGCAGAAACTGAGTTACAAAGAGGTTAAGTATGGGCCGGCCCGTGGCTCACTCGGGAGAGTGCGGTGCTGATAACACACCAAGGCCACAGGTTCGGATCCCATATAGGGATGGCCGGTTCGCTCACTGGCTGAGCCTGGTGCTGACAACACCAAGTCAAGGGTTAAGATCCCCTTACCGGTCATCTTTTAAAAAAAAATAAAAATAAAAATAACAAAGAGGTTAAGTAACTTACCCAAGATCACAGCAAGTAGGTGGCCAAGCTGGGGCCCCATGCTGACACTCCCAGCCACGACACCAGACAGCCCAGCACAAGGATGTCAATGCTGGGAATTTTTCCTCCAAAGGAGACTGAAAACCAGGGTCCAGTCCCAGTTATGCATCCGGTTAGCTGTGGAACCTTGGACATATTTCCCTTCTCTTTGCCTCAGTTTACCCATTTTAGAAGTAGGGTGTAGAATTAGATGGTCTCTCATGTTTCTTCCAACTCTGACTTCATGACTAATAAGCTCCTTGAATTGACAAAATTGGCTGTCCCAGGTTTCTGAGTTCTCATTAGTACCATCATGAAGGCACATCGCGCCCATCTATTGAGACTGCGTGGCATGTGAATGATTATTTGTGCATATCATGTGCCTCGCCCTATATCAGGTACTATGGTATGTATGTGACTTCCAGCCCCCTCTGGCAGTGGGGCTGGGGAGTGTGGGTGTTGGGGGGTGGTAATTGACTGGAGAGAGGCCTGAAAGAAGGAACCTTCTGGGGTCTTGGGAATGTTCCATATCTTGATCCAGACAGTGGTTATCTGGGTGTGTAAAGGCAAAAACGCATCGAGCTGCACATGAGATCAGAGCACGTTACACTCAATACTGCATGTGGGTTGTATCTCATTGAGATAAAGACAGTGGAAAGGGAAGAATCTAGGACAGGACATTGCTGCAGGGATGAGCAAGGTTCCTTAGAAAACAAAGCACTGTGGTTGCTGTGTGGACTGGAGGGGGACAGACAGGAAGAGGAGTTGCTGTCCAAAGGTCATTATCCACTAGGTGGAGAGGGACAAGCAAAGGAGCCACGCCCCTTTCTTGTCATCAGCTCCACCTTTGCCTTTTAAAGGTAAATTGGAGACTTCTGGTCAAGGTGGCAGAATAGACAGTCTCCAGAGTCACTCTCTCTCACAAATCAACCAATTTACAACTATAAAAAAGCAACAATAGCCAAGCTGGGACTGCTGGAGCTCAGGGGAAGAGGAGAGACCTATGCACATGAGTGCATGAAGGCGGGAGAAGCCACGATGAGAGAAAGAAAAAACCACTCCGACTGTTTAGAGCACCGGCCACTTCCAGGCTGGAGCTGCTGAGCGCAAGGTACAGGAGCTGGCAAAAGCCGCAGCTGTGCCCTTTGGATGAAGTTGCTTGGAGGCAGCAGGGGAGAAGAGGGCCTTGGTGGCCCCCAGGCCAGCAAGATCACTAATGGGGTTCCTGTGGGCCCACACAGGAGCAAAGAGCCACAACAACTGAAAAAAGGAGCCACTCAGAGGCCAATGAGTCATCACAACGGACCGGAGCATGGCCTGTCCCATGGGAAATGTTTGGAGCACGGGCGGTGGGGGAGACAGGCCCACCGGGAGAACAACTGGGACACAGCAAGGACAGCTGATCTGCCCCCCAGTCAGTGCAGGCCCACTCAGTGAAGACTGGTCGGGAATATAGAATTGCACGGGGTGCAGTTTGATGAAAAGACTCAGGCCCAAACCAGAGTATCTACACAACCCAGGTGCACCAGATTTCTCTAGACCCAGAAGTACCTATAAAGTCAACCATTAAAACCTGAGCTGTACAGAAAACCTTCCCTAGGAAACCAGCAGCAAAGCAGCAATTTAGCTCAACCACAGGGTTCAAGTACTGGTCCCCACAGGAAGTTCCCCCATTTTAGAAGTAAGCAAAGGACAACAAATTAGTTCCAGCCCAGAGTTTAAGTGGTGGGAACAACAAATAATCCAACACAGAACTGAAAAAGAAAACCAAAGTACCCACAACCAGAGACAAAGTTTGATATTAACTAGTAAAGATCTCATTTCACAAAGAACACCTAGAACACCTAGAAGGACTGGAAGTCCCCTGGGCTACCAAGCCAGGAATGGGGGAGGGCCGGGGGCCTCAGCAATGCCTCCTGACATCCACAACCAGTCCTAAGGGGGGAGCCAAGGGCCTTGGCCACGCCACCCCCAACAGCCACAGCCAGCCCAGAGATGACCACTGAGCTGCAGCAAGAAGGGCCCTGGGTTCCCGAGCTGGAGTGGTTGGGGGGCGAGGGCCTTTGCCACACACCCCCGACATCTGCACCCAGCCTGGCAATGACCAAGCCACCGCTGGAAGCCCCCTGGTCTCCACTGTGGGAATGAGGGGGGTGCCACAGGCCTCAGTCCCACCCCTCCTCCTTCCTCCTTCTTCCATCTATTTCCTTCCCCCTTTCCCTCTCCCCCTCCCTCCCAACTGCTCTGCAATAGCATCCTAAAATGTAAAAAAAAAAAAAAAAAATTAATAAAATAAAAAAGTAATTAAAAAAAAAAGGTAAATTGAAAAAAATAAAAAAATAAAAAATAAAAATAAAAATATAAAAAAGGGCCGGCCCGTGGCTCACTAAGTAGAGCGCGGTGCTGATAACACCACGGCCACGGGTTCGGATCCTACATAGGGATGGCCGGTTTGCTCACTGGCTGAGCGTGGTGCTGACAACACCAAGCTAAGGGTTGAGATCCCCTTACCGGTCATCTTTTTTTTTTTTTT